>NC_090182.1:31413046-31690546 GCF_024679245.1 Pseudorasbora parva
CAGAGGGTAATCGATAGAGAGAGCTACATGATTTGCTGAATAAAAACATAGAATAACATACTCACTTTGTATGAATTTAATCACTGTCATGCAACACAAAAGTGAATTCAGTTTGAAAGTTAAAAAAAATACATAATGGATAACTTCAAAATATACATTTGTTTAATTTATTTTTTGGTAACACTTTAGTTTAGGGTCCAATTCTCACTATTAACTTGCTCATTAGCATGCATATTACTAGGATGTAGTTTATTATAGTGCTTATAACGCACATTAATTAATGCCTTAATTCTGCATGACATTATTTTACATCCCTTAATCCTATTACTATACCTAATACCCAAACTTAACAGCTACCTTAATTACTATAACTTAAGCAGTAGTTAAGAGTTTATTGAGGCAAAAGTCATTTAATATTTAGTTAATAGTGAGAACTGGAACTAAAGTGTGATAGATTTTCTTTTAAACATGAAAATTGGTTATGTTACCAAACCTACCACAATTGTCGTTTATTCGCCTTTCATTGTGCAACATGTGTTTCGACCAACACACTGTTTTCAAATATATTTCTCTGGTGTTTTTTAAAAGCAAATCTCTTCTCCAGTGTTGATGCGTGCTCTCAAAGCTGATGGAAAGAAAACCCCTGCTCCTGAGCTTCAGCTCACTACTTTCCTTCCCCCTCTCCCCCTGCTCTCGCCAAAGGTAGCTTTCAGATGCAAAATAAGCAGACATATGGAGAGGAGGTCTTTCTCCAGCCCTCCTAAAGATTCAGATTGTATGACAAATCACGTCCACCACCACCCTCCCAACCCCACACAGAATCTCCAGACAACAGCTTCATTAGAGTGAAAGAAGGAGTTTTTGCAGCTTTGTCGAGTCAAGCTCAGACTTCTTCCCCTTCTCAATTACTCCATTGTTGGCTAGAGATTCAAGTTATTGCACTCAAAACCATATGGCTGATTTGAACACCTTCAAGTGATGCCATCATTCAGGGGTGATACACATCTAGAAATAAAATAGACAGCCGTTGCACATTTTTCTTTAACAAATAGATGAATAACGTTTGTTGCAAACAAGGAGACTTGCAGTCCAGCAGGACTACTAAACGAAACGTCTGGCGAGGTCAGGTGTATGAACTTATCATTAGTCAGGGAATCGCTGTGTACTTCCTCCCATTTACGGTGATGTAGCTTGTGCAAAGCTTCTTCTCATTTTACCAAAGAGTTGCCCTGGTTACTTTCAAATATAAAGTCTTTAGAGACACAGCTTTCATTGTTAGCACTGATGCAGGGTAAACTAGAGGTAAATTATGCACTTGCACAAACACACGAAGACAAGTGAATGCCCCACCGTAGGGTTTGTATTTAGAATTGGACGTCTGATTGATAGTACTAGGTTCACGAACTGGTACATTATGTGTCTGACTCACAAAGAGACCCGAAAATTTACATTCACATAGCTTGTAATGAGATTCCATCGCATTTTGATAATAGCACCTGTTTTGAAATCTAGTAAATATGTGCAAAAAATTTTTTTTTTAATAAAAACAATATTATATATATTCCAGGTATAAAAGCAAATTGGAATATATTAAAATGATTGTAATCTTTAATGAAATGCAGTGGTGCATTTCAGACACAGGACAGGACGCATGCTCTGTAAAATGTCTAATTAATAATAAATAATAACCATGATGTTCTTGTTATTATTATAACTATAATATTAATATTAATTATATATATATATATATGTGTGTGTATATATATATATATATATATATATATATATATATATATATATATATATATATATATATATATATATATATATATATATATATATATATATATATATATATATATATATATATATATATATATATATATATATATATATATATTATAAATACACACTTAATATTCCTGGAAAGGTATGGGAAATTTTGAAAGAAAAAGAAAAAAAAAATCCCAACATTAGCAATATAAATAGGCCTATATATTTCTTTCTTTCTTTCTTTCTTTCTTTCTTTCTTTCTTTCTTTCTTTCTTTCTTTCTTTCTTTCTTTCTTTCTTTCTTTCTTTCTTTCTTTCTTTTATTTTTTTTTTCAATATTTTCCATACCTTTCCAAGAACATTAAATGTGATGTGTGTGTGTGTGTGTGTGTGTGTGCGTGCATGCGTGCGTGCGTGTGCGTGAGCGTGTGTTTAAACAAAACGTTTTTATTAAAGTTTTAATTAAAATATCGAGTTGGATTAAATTGAGATTTTTAGTCTTTATTAAAACTTCACGAATATTACAGGGGGTGACAAGGTTACCGCATGCTGTCTTTAACCATTGTAACCCTATTGAATTTATTTTCAGTCTCTTCTTGCACGAGGCATGTGGGGCTGTTTTTTTCTTATTTGGGGTGTGGTATCCTCGTACAATTGAAGCACTGGAGTAAGGAATTAATTATCATTCAAAAGTAATGGCCCTATTCTGCCCTGCTTGAATTCTGAAGAAGGAGAAAAGGTCCTCTGGCCCCGATCCTGCCGCAGCGCCAGGGGAAAGGATTATTCCGGGGATTACCATGTGAAAACTTCTATCAGACTTTCTGACTCAAAGATCTTTTGCGAACAGTAATCGCGTTAATACCCGGGGATTAATGCTGGGCCAAATGCAAAATTGAATTTTAATTCGAATTGCATAAATAGATATAAAATAGGCTATATTAAAAGACCATTCTGGCGGAGAATAAAGCGAGTTCCGCGCCTCGCAACATGACAGGTCGAACAAGACCAATGCACTTCACTTCATGTGCTTTTCCACACCTGCCATGCAAATCTCTCGCGTTTTAATACTGCTCTCTTTCTTTTTCCCTTTTTAATGTTGCAATAGCTGCATTGTGCATTCAAATATCAGTCCCATCCAGGTCGCATATTTAAGTGTCCTACTCACATGCAGACCCTCAACCACGCGCGTTGCTTTGCTTTCTTTTTAAAATGTGCAGTGTGCATGATTGTTTCGGGGTTCAGATCAGACCCTCTTTAAGTAATTCAGTTGTTTCATTTTCTCACGTGTTTCTGCTATTGAAATGCAATCAGGTCTCGTGCACTTGTGCCTAATCCTGTCAAAATCTCCTTGGCAACATCTCTCAGCTGTGGGCAAAACCCTTCTTCCTCCACACCGCCCCTTTCTAGGGGGGAAAAAACCCTGACACATCCATCACTTGGGTGGAAATCAGTAATGTTAAGTAACATCGTAAAACAATAACTTTTTTATGACTTTATAAGAGCAATAAGTACACGCTCCTGACCAGATCTCTAATGCTCTGACTGAAAGCAAAATAGTCGTCCAAGCTGTTTTCCCTCTTTGAAGTTATTACTGACAGGTTGGTGTTGTAATAGTAAAATCGATCTCCCCCATCGCCCCAGTCTGGACCTCCACAGAGTGACCAGAGGGGCTTTAAAACCAATGCATTCGCCATAAAAGCGTAAAAAGGGGAATAAAGATATATAGTCTCGGTTCGCTCAGAAGTTGTTAGTTTATGTAGTAGCTATCTAAAATGATGCATCTAGTCCACTTGTGCTTCACCTCATGCCAGCGAAAGCACAAACGTGCCTCAGAAGCGGGGTGTTTTTGTTCACGCTGGGACTATTTGAATAAGAATAATGCTATTGGAGTGTCGCAGGCCGAGAAAAATGAGTGACAAAAGCTCAGAGGCGCAGAATTTGGACGGGGGACAAGCCGTATAGAGCTGAAAAGAAGAGAGAGGAGAGGCGCACAATGGAACAATTCACCTTATAATCGCTTTGATATATCATACATGCCTGAAGACTCTAAACATTGTGTAATTATTTATAAATGACTGTGCCCCTATCGCCATAATACCGCACGGAGAAAGGCGCCGCAGGTCTCTCCCCAAACTATTTCTAAATAGTGCCCCTTCATTTTTTTTTTCCAAAGAGGGGCGAGTTGCTTGCAATTGAATAAATTGAATAATTAATGAACAATTGTACGGCTGTCTCATAAAGATGTCTTTAAATAAACCTTAAGGCTCTGTGCACAGCGGAGCAGTTTGATTGAACTGCATCTTTCACCTCGAGAGTTATAACTCAAGATGCGTGCAGCAAGCAGGGTGGAATCAAGTCAAATATATTTGGCTTATACACTACAACGTTATTTTATTTTAAAATACAGGGGGAAAAAATTATAAGTTAATCATCAATTGATCATTTAAATATTATATATATATATATATATATATATATATATATATATATATATATATATATATATATATATATATATATATATATATATATATATATATATATATATATATATATATATATATAATGATTTTATTTAAAAAAAATGATTATCCATTAAAGCAATACAAAACATTATGGTAAAATGTTAAAACGAAAAAAAAAAATCATTTATTTCAATATTTTCTTCCGCAACACGTTTGAATTTTACATTTCCATGTGTGTTATGATTTGTTTGTTTATCACAGCTGAGAAGCAAACTTTATAGTCATCATGCATGTCTACATTAATGACCTGTGTTAGCCTATATGTGGCTACTGTACATACAGATTTGGTTTTGTAGGCCTACATTGTATATTATTTCATAACATAAAGGTTTAACTGTAACGTGCATTCAGTAAAACAGGATAGGCTATACTTAAAAAAAATCCCACAATTTACAAAATTTGTAGGCTATAGTATCAAAATACATGCAAACACTAACAGTAGCACTTTTACCTTGAATGGGTGTAGAATAAAAATTAGCTGAAACGTTAAAAAAAATCACATTTATAATTTGGCATCAAACCACAATTGTGTATAAGTTTGTAAAATGTAATTTTAAAGAGTTATGATTTGCTTAGCGCACCAACTACAGCAGCAAAAATGTGGGGAAACTTGTCTTCTTGCCTCGGGCCACTTCGTGATGTCTCTTCTTTTCGATTTCCTCTAGAGATTTAAGTTAAAGTGGGCTTGGTGCGTGCTGGACAGATAGCAACAGCTCTGCTCGCGTGGCTGGGCAGCTCTCCGGCTCTCTGATTGGCCAGCGGTGATTACAGGCACGCTTCAGAGGGCGAACAAACAACAGGCATAAATTATGCTAATGAGATGGTCGTGCGGCACGGGGCAGACCTGATGCAAACCATTCATTCATCCTTCACAAAAATGCCAAAGCGAGGGGGGTATGTCCATTGTCTCATCACGGTATATAAGGTAGGTGAGGCCAGTCGTGTGCCAAGCTCACAAGCTCACACGAGCTGATTGAGGGGTAAGAGCAAGACAGACGCGTGCCTTTAACTTCAACACAAACTATCTGCAGGACTCTGCAAGACCTCAAACACCCAGTCTCATCTCCCAGCCCACATAAGGTGCGTATTTGCAGCACAAAACACACTCGATGCTGCACGCAGAGGACTTAGAATGGCTCCCCACTACTGTTTTTGGTGTATTCCTAACTTCTTTTTTTCAATTTCTCCAGGTTATCAAAAATGGAAAGTGTATACTCCGACATGGACACCTCAAGCTGCTACTCCTTTACGCACACTGATGATGAGGACTCGCGCAGCAGCATCAACCCCGCGTCCCCCGCGTCCTCCTGCGGCAAGACACCTGCGTCTCCAGCCGAGCTGCAGCAGAAAAAGAGGCGCAGGGGGCGCGCGAGGAACGAGGCCACCGTGCCCGTCGTAAAGAAGAACCGCCGGATGAAGGCCAACGACCGAGAGAGAAACAGAATGCACAATCTCAACGACGCCCTGGACGCTTTGAGAAGCGTGCTGCCTGCCTTCCCCGACGACACGAAGCTGACCAAAATCGAGACGCTGCGCTTCGCTCACAACTACATCTGGGCACTCTCGGAGACCATCCGGATCGCAGACCAGCGGCCGAACAAGACAAGAGACCCTCAGCTGCTGCTCCCCAGACTAAGCTGCATGGGAGATGCGCCCAGCCCCAGCAGTGACTCTTGCTCCTGGCAATCGGGCGCATCCTCCTCATCTTCATCCCCATCGTACTGCAATTCAGACTCGGACAGCCCCGCTGCCATGGAAGAGTTTGGATATTTGCAAACCGATGTAGTTTACAGCTACACCAACTTCGCACCTAGCATCTATTAATGTGACTAAAGCATTCTCGTGTCTGTATAGATGTAGTGTAATATCAGATGACGTTGCTGTTACTTTTCTATTAGAACCAAGAGCACAGAGACAACATTAGGTATTCACTGTTTGCCTTAATGACAGTTCGCAAATGAGAATGTTTTGTATTGTTATTTTTGTACGTTTTGTTACTGACATTGATGCTTTTCCCGATATCTTTGCACTTTTTGCATTCCTTGGAGCACGACCTTAACCTCTGTTGGAGAAAATGATAATTTAAACCAAGACAGATTGGCCTTTGCAGTCCAAGGTGAAAAGTCAATATTACAATTTGTAGAGCGATAAAGCAGAAAAACGAGCGTGAAAATTCCGTTTCAACGCCGTGACAATAGGCTGAAAGGACAAGACAAAGATCTGGCCTTATGCATTATGTATTTTGACCCGAAGAAACCTCCTCTGTCTGTCTGACTGATCCGTATAGCAGAGTACAGTTAACTAGCTCTCTTGACTGCTTTCCCACCACTTTCTTTTTGTTTATTTATTCAACCTGTTGCTTTTGTATGCTATTGTATTTTTATTGTATATAAAGAGATTTATTCTATTATGTATTTACCTCAAAATATAAATCTGGTGCAAATATGTTTGTACAAATAAATATAACGTTTTCTACAAAATATCTGTGCTTGCTTGTTTGCTTCATAATGTGACGCTAATTTGAAGCCCTGTGCATAAACAAAACAACTCATAGCAATGTCTGGCAACATAATGGGCATCATTGTGACGAGTTCAGCCATTGAAGCGTCACACTGGGTCACAGCGCGTAAAATAACGGTTATGCGGCAGGTGCATGGATATAGATCCGAGATCGTCTGCGCGTCGTCTAATCTGCCAACCAATGCACGTTTCATACACGATTGCTACTTGATGGTATCGAAACGCCCACGTGAATTTTTGTCGTTAGGATCTCAAAGATAAAAACGAAAAAGTCTCAAATAAATAAAAAAATGCAAATCTGTAGGCTTGTTAAAAATGCACGTGGTGCCTGTGTATTTTAGCCTACTCTGCATGTCATTCGGTGTAATCATAGGCTATCATGTACTAAATATACCAATTTATTTGAGTTCTGTTTGTTACAATAATTTAATTAATAAGACGAGACACGCGATGACTTTACAATTTACCAAATTTGGCCTCACTGTAGCAATAGTGTTACTATATAACGCAATAACAACTCTATTTACACTAATAAAAAATAATCTGACGTTTGAAATATATTCTAAACAAATGTCCCTTTCTAAATTATTAGGTAATGAAACAGAACACAACTTTTTTTTACCATAAAAATATTAAATATAGCTTACATTTTCTTCTTAAATTACTATTTAGACAGTTTTGTGTAGTATACAATAACATTTCTTGTCTTTACATAATAGTTTTTTCAGTACAGCCTATATGGTAAAATGTACAGGCTTGAGTATAGGCTATAGCATTTTTAAATCAGCCCATTTTTTAAAACTTTATACACTTAACGCAATCTCTTTTACAGGTAATACGCGTTCAGATATGCTTATCAAAAGATGTGTGAACATTCTTTAATCCTACTAAATTTGTTACAAGTAATAAAGAAATGTAGGCCTATGATAAAATTATACAAATAAATTCAAAATATTTTTTTAAAATATATTTTTGTTGGTTCGCAACCTAACACACCGATTTTTGTCGAATGCGTGGCCTCATGAAAGTTTTTATTCTGTGCACGTTGTGCGTGTGTATCAGTTGATTTCTGAAGGGGTTCAGGTTAAATCCTCTATTTGGGAGTTCCGCATGAGGTCCAGCCAAGGCTCTTGTATCTGCACGTGTCGGGGATAGAAAAGTATAATAGCGCGTGCTGAAAGCCTCAGGGAAGGGCGCATGCCAGCTGAAACGAGAAAAGGGGGCACGGACATCATGTTTATCACCCTCTCAAGAAGTTCATTTTACAGACCTGCACTGCACATCAAACACTAGTGATGAGTCGTGTGGCACATTCACAAAGTAATAATCTAGAATGGACTTCAAAGTACAGCGCCCCCCCCCCCCCCCCCCAACCCCTTAAAAAAATGATGTCTTCACTGACATTATGACTACATCTCTTTGTCCTCAATCACAGAAGCATAAGCAATACGCTTCAAACTGCTACGCTCTGAAATGCACCTGCTCTTGATTATATTGTTTTATGTGCTATTCAACAAATTACATGCAGTCCACAATATGTGCATATTATTATATTTTACCTGCATAGGGACTGCAGACTAAAAATAGTTATTTTTACTAATTTTGGCATATTTACATGGTGTATTTTTGTACAACAATGTCATGAAACTCATGAATATGATTGTTCACCTATCAAATAAACGAATAAAAAATATATAAATAAATAAATAATATAATAATAATAAAAGAAAAAAGAAAAAAATGCCTATAATGCCAATCTGTGTCAATATTCTGGAATTCAGAATTTCAACGTGCAATCCATAAACAGAAGTTAATCTAAAACGTTTTACATTTTCTTGATGGTTAAACTGATTGTTGGCTTATATTTTCCTATTTACGGATTTCTCATATCTCAACTAAAAGAATATATCAATGATAAAAGAAAAGCTTGCGACTGAGCCTTACAGATGAGAGCTATTCCTCTCTCTCCCCCTTTCCCTTAGGGCTGAAAGCCTGTATCAGTGCAGAAGGGCTCACTCGGGTCACAGGTCACTCAAGGGCAGGAGACCCCTCACCTCCCAAGGAGATGGCCTCCCATGTCAACGAGCACAAAAACATCAAAACAGCCTTCATGTTTGTACAGCCATTTGCACACAGCTACATATCGCACCCCTTCAGAGTTGGACATTATGCCTTGGGTGGTACATATACTTGACCTCACTTCTGTCAAAAATATCACTTGGATCACTTCAGTGAAAAGAGATTGAAAAGATGTAGGTGGTCGAGAATGTAATGAAAACATCATAACTGTCCAGATACACACTTCTAACAGATTCCATCACATACGCACGGATATAAAACATTAAATGCATTTAAGCATGTTTTTAAACAATTCTTTTGAGAATGCATTCCCAGCAAACAAATATACTTTTTTGTTATGTTGCCATTAAGTTTTTTAAAACGTTATTCATGAACATTCTCTGTTTTGTTTGTTTGCTTGTTTATTCATTTATTTGTTGTTTGTTTGTTTGTTTGTTTTATGATATTACGAGGGAACATTCCATTTAATCATTTGCAAATATTATGGGAACATTACTTTTATCCTTTAAAAAAATTAAAAAAAAAAAAATATCAGAAAAGCATCCAAATAAACTGTTTCACAAAAAAATTATAAATATACAGAGCCCTGCACATGAAATGCAAAAAAAAGAAAAAAAAACGCTTTGTGGCCATGAATTAATAATTCCCTCAACTTCTTAATTCATTACCTCATTTTAAGTAAATCATGCCCAAAAATGTTTGCACTCGATTATGGTCATGTAATAATTTGTTCCCTTGTTTTAGTGAAATGTGAAGGAGGGAAGGAATGGTTCCCTAAAAGGAAAGTTTTACTAAAAGGGTGGATGAAACAGTTAATAATTAATAAACAGTGCAATGTAAAAAAAAGTTGCTGCCTCGATTTTTATTCAAAGTATAATCAATTTATCAAACATTATATTTGATTTATAATTTGACCATACATATATTATATTACTGAAAAGAATGTTTGCTCCTAATGTTGAGAGAACCTTGCATTCATCAGCATCTTTCAGACTTTGTTCTTTACTAAGAAGTTTCCATGTCTCTTGTATTTTCAATTTTCAAGAGAAGTTGAACACCCCCTTGATGCTTTCATTTTAGTTATGGTTCAGATTTAACCTGATACAATTATCTATAAAGAGTGTGACGTTTAGGAGAGCATGGCATGCAGCATCTCTCTTGTCTGTAAGGCTGAAAAAACATTACTAAGATGAGAAAAGAGCCCCAACTCAGCAGAAGCAGAAAGAATCGGCAGAAGATGGACGAGGCTCTTCAGTGAAAACCAGATACCCCACAAAGTCATGTGAAGGCACAAAAAGATAAATGCAAGCACAAATTAAACTATAACTGCCAGTTAATGACAAACAGAAGGTAGAAACCCGGAAAGAAGAGTCAGTCTAACGGAGACTGAAAAAAATCATGAACATTTAATAAACCATGATGGAAATATTAGATCATATGAAATGTCATATTTAATAAAAAATGTTTGCCAATTAAATAAAAGGATGGGAGGAGATATTTAAAGAAAATGTGAGCTCAGAAGATTATACACAAAGCGTACAGAAATACAATGTACAGCTATTCAGAAAAAATATTCAATAATTAAAAAGAAAAAAAAGAAAAAGGCCTCTCTAAAACTTCATAGCAATGCATATTTTCAGAGATATTCAGAAAATACAAAAAGACAAAAACACTAGCATGAAGTGAGGCACAAGTGGACTAGATGCATAATTTAGATACATAAACTAATATGGACTCATGAAGATGTATAGTGAATTTATGACCGAGCCAACATTGTTTCCTTTGGAACATGCTTTGATTTTAAAATAAATTGTAGAAATATACATAGAGTATACATATTATATAATACAATATTGGGTTAATCAGGGTTCATTAATAAGGTTAATTATTTCTCCTGACCATAGATGATACATTTAAGTATTTCTAATGAATTGATACAGTACAATATTTCAGGCATCTTTGCTTTCATTTAAACTATATTAGTTGCTTGAAATTATTCAATTTGCGTTCATAGTTTTCCTGTTTTGACAAATCATCAATTTAAATATGGGCAATAAAATATTAATATGCCTGTATATAAGTCATGAAAGAAAGGTACCTTTATCTCTTTAACTAGGATTCTGCTTTATCACTAAATTGTCAAATTGTTTAAAACAATGGTTATTATAGTAGTATAATGGATGTATTATAATTTAAAAATACATTCTTTAAAAGTTTATCCCAGGTGGGGGACATTTTTTATTTAACATTTTGTGCTACAACAACTAAATTAGCAAATATTTGTATTTCCTATAATAACTCATTGTTGGCCGGTTTATCACTATCCTGCTCAAGCTAAACATATCAAAAAATGTTATAATTTAAAAGTAAATTCACATTGTTCTAAAGGGGGCATCTTATATACTGCCCTATAAGAGACGATAAAGACAACTTTGTGCATCAAAACCTTTTCTAGTTAAAAAAAAATAAAAAAAATAAAATAAAAAGTCATTTGCAACAGTTCTATGTTAAAAAAAAATGGCAAGCGAAAAATGTCAATCACCAAATACCGTATTAATTTAAGATACAAAATAAACTTCATTCTGTAAAATAAGTATAATAAAGATTATTATTATATACTATATAAAAAATGTATTATTATTTTTATTTTAAAGAGTCTACAGCACATTTTAATAACCCAAAAGTCGAACATTCATACCTCGTGCACATTATCACACATTTTAGAATATTAAAACTAAAAACAAAAACACTCATGTGTATCATTTACTTCGCTGAACACTTACTGGCTGAGAAAGAAGTACGTATTACCAAACCATCCATCTGTCTTCAAATCCACATCATTTGAATGTCACAGAATTAATGTCTGTCAAAAAATAACATGCACAATACATGGTAGATAATCCAATCAATGGTAAAAAATATATATATTTTATATAAACTGATTTTTCCTACTGACAGCAAATGATATAAAAAACTGGCTTAAAACCATTTTGGGGTGAAAAACACTAACACGACTTTTGCACAGTATTGTATATGATATACTTTCAAGTGTAGTGAATACTAATTATAATCTTCTCAGTTGTTTGAAAGATTACGGCAATTTAGATCAAATGCTTAATTTTCCAATAAAAGATGATACAGTTTTACATGATTTACAATGACACACAATATATTTATGACACACAATACATTACAGTTATTTTAAGTCTTGTCTGCTAAGCCAGAGCTTTAGGGTCAGCAGAAACCTCAGCCAGCCCTGATTGCTTGTTTTGGGTTGTAGGCTGCTCTCCTGAACCCTGGAGATCTGTGACTAATTCTGTTTGGGGCCTTATCCCAAACAGAGATTAACAGATGAGTGCTGAAAGTTGGATGGTCCTGCCCTCTGCACAACTCACCTTTAGATCAGTGCAATCCTTCCCTTTAGCAACTAAACAGAAACCTTCACACCTTGAGCTCTGATGGACCTGAGAACAGCAGCACAGGCTCATTAGTGGAGCTAATGGTTTGTTTGGAAAATAGAGGATTATTTTAAGTCTGATTGGGGAGACAGGTGTCACAAACTGTTCTTTACTAACATGCATCTACTTCTAAAAGCAGACACAAATCTGAAATTCTCCTGGAAATTGATCTGATTTTACAGTGCACAATGTTTTAGAGTATTTTGATATACATATCTTATCAGCAGGTAGATGTAATGTGTCCAAATTCCAGTTAAAGCACTTTTGGTTCACCCCTTTCAGTGGCCATAATGGGCTAGTATTGATCACACTGTAAATTCCTGAACATTGTTCTCAATTTGTAAACCCACTTTATATTCTTTGTCTGTTAGAACTAAAGCCCCACTTCTCAAGACCCTCCCTCTGAATCCTCCTACAGTCAGTTTTACGACAGTTCAACCTTTGTTTTGTATTCACTTGTCCGTGGAGAGGAACCACCGAGTGCCCGGAATGTCAAAAGTCAAAGGACCTCTTGGCCCTTCTTCAGTGTGCTGACAGAGGATTCAGCCCAACTAACTGTATTCTGCCACAGGCAGCTCAACTCATCCTGTTTTCCTCCCATACACCTTTAGCGTCCTCTCTTTGTGCTTTCCCCTGGACTTTATGAAGGTGGAAATGAGTCCATTAGTGTTTTATTTCTTGCTAGGAGCAATAGGTGCTTTCTCGTGGATGCATCAGAATGGGGAATTTTGCCTAAAGCATACAAACCTTTCCTCAACACTCGCTTTTTGGGATGCTAATACAGCAGCTTTGATTTGCAAATGCAGAAGAAACACACACTTTGACAGACACTGATAAGAAGTGCAATTAAGGTTGCAAAAAAAAAAAAAAATCCAAGCATTACTAGAATCATTTTTTTAAGCAAAAACTCTATTAAGATGGATTTATGTTGTCTATAATAATAGATTAAAAAATGATTACATCAAAATAGTTATTTTAAAAAGAGATATGTCATTATAAAGTAAATATAAAGATATTCATAAATAATAGTTCTGAATATCTTCATAATATCTAATATTTTCAGATACATAAGTCCGATCTTTAAAGTATTCATACTCTTGTGTAATCGACATGCCATCCTAAATAAACCCGTCTCTTGCGTGATACCCAGAAATGTTGAATATTCCGATCTAATATGATTTCTGACCTGTAAGGTTGGCAGAATAATAATCATACACTGTTTGTTAATAGGCCAGAGGAGAACTGGCACCCCGACTGAGTCTGGTTTCTCCCAAGGTTTATTTTTCTCCATCATGCCCTGATGGAGTTTTGGTTCCTTGCCACTGTTGCCTTTGGCTTGGCTTGCTCAAATGGGGACACTAAAATTATGATCCAAGTTACTCAACTAAATATACAAATAAAATGAATTAATTAGGTGTTATTTAATTCTATAAACTATAAAACTGATCTGCCAACATTGTCGCTATATTATACATTAAAATAAGCTGATAACATCACTGTTTTCTCCAGTACGACTGTACAGCCAAATCAAATGTTGTTGCAATATTGTCCTATTTAACACCGTGAAGCTGCTTTGAAACAATCGTCATTGTAAAAGCGCTATATAAATAAAGTTGAATAATTGGTTGATAAGTGTTCAAAAATGTGGGGTCAGATAATATTTTTTAACGTAATAAAATTGTTTAAAAAAATTAAATAAGTGTTGTTCTTAACCTTTTTAACTTTCTATTCATCAAAAAATCCTGAAAAAAAAAATATTATCACACAAACATTTTAAGCAGCACAACCGTTTTCAGCATTGACAATGATAATAACAAGAAATGTCAAAATGTTGGTAAAATCGCCTTTAAAGTTGTCCAAATTAAGTAATTAGCAATGTATATTACTACTAATAATACATTTTGGATATATTTATGGTAGAAAATTTATAAAATATTTTCATGGGACATGATCTTTACTTAATACCCTAATGATTTTGGAATAAAAGAAAAATACGAAATTTTGACCCATACAATGTGTTGTTGGCTATTGCCACAAATGTACCCATACTATTTATGACTGGTTTTGTGGTGCAGGGTTACATATTAGAATGATTTCTGAAGGATTATGTGACACTGAAAACAGTAGTGATGTTGAAAATTCAGCTTTGCCATCCAAACTACTTCACTGTTCCGTTTTAAACACAATAAAAATACACCTGAACTTTAAAAACAGCTCGGCTCTTGTGTTTTAAGTGGCCACTCACTAATGCAAAGTGCTTCGGCGACACCATAATGCATTGCCACCGAGTTGTCGCCTCATTGGTTCGGTCATTTGAGAAGCACCTACACCTGTACTGAGGCAGTGAGTGCAGATGTTCCTCTATGGTAGATTAGGCATATGTCACCCATAACCTGAGGAAGAGGCCATCCCTCTGGTTTAAGGCTCGAGGAGTCCACTTTAGAACGAGAGGCAGACAAAGACACAGAGGGCCCTTGCCCGAGGGCTGCCGGTTCCAAGTGGCTAGCTGCAATGTAAAGATATCTTGTCTTCATTTGTAATGGAAAGCCACCAACACACACCTACACCCAGCCTCCGCCTCTAAACACACATGCATGCATACATCCTCGTTTGTATCTTTGTGAAGACTTTTTCGTGTGTGACCGTAGGACAATCCTCAATGTCATGATAATATGTGTTCGGGTCCAAAAGTTGAGGTGATCCAAAGCATCTTGAGCTTCAGTGGAAGCAAGAACATGATCATCTGTATGAAAGAGTGGTTACAAATGTTTGATGAGTAAAATAGTGTGGATTCTAAAATATCTTCATTTAAAGGGTTCGTTCACCAAAAAATAAAAATTCGGTCATTAATTACTCACCCTCATGCCGTTTCAGAACCGTAAGATCTTCGCTCCTCTTTGGAACACAAATTAAGATATTTTTGTTGAAATCCGATGGCTCAGAAAAGCCTCCACATTTTCTCTCTCAAGACCAATAAACGGTACTAAAGACATTGTTAAAAAAGTTCATCTCACTACTGTGGTTCTACACATTTTTTTGAAGTGACAAGAATAGTTTTTATGCGCTATATAACAACTTATATATTGATGGCTGATTTTAAAACACTGCTTCATGAAGCTTTATGAATCAGCATATCGATTCATGATTCGCAGAGACGGATCTCACGAAAATGCGTATAAATAGTACGAGTTTGCAATCTCGTGGAATGTATACACCAAAATGAGTTTTGGCGTGCTTATGGTACGCGTTTTTTCGCGTGCATATGATACGCACTTTATGGCGTATTATACATACGAACCCCCCACCCCACCACCCTAAACCTACCCAAGAGCGTGTAATATGCACGCCATAAAGTGCGTCTCATATGCATGCGAAAAACTCATTTTGGCGTATACATTCCACGAGATTGCAAACTCGTACTATTTATACGCATGACCATGAGATCGTGTTGGATTCGCATCACGTGTCAAACCGTTAAACTGCAGAAATCATGTGACTTTGGCGGTCCAAAAATGCTGATTTGATACATGTGGTTTAGTGCCTTTTATGGGTCTTGAGAGAGGAAATGTCATTGCTGCCAAGGGAGGCCTTTCTGAGCCATCAGATTTCAACAAAAATATCTTAATTTGTCTTCTGAAGTTGAATGGAGGTCTTACGGTTCTAGAATGGCATGAGAGTGAGTAACTAATGACAGAATGAACATTTTTGAGTGAACTAAACCTTTAACAATATAACTTTTTTTTTTAAAGAAATTCATGAAATCCTAAAGCATTCTGATAATTTCCAGGATTAAAGGGGAACACTTTTTTATTATTATTTTGCATGCAACTTTAACCTTTTTAAATGTTCAACATGTAACATGTTCATCGAGGCTGCAATTATTTGCATTAATTATATATACCTTTAAAAATGTAATTTATTCCTGTGATGGTAAAGTTGAGTTTTCAGCTGTCCTCAATGTCATATGATCCTTCAGAAATCATTTTCATGCGGATTTGTTAGAAAAACTGTAAAAACAAATTGAGCAGTTGAGCTGCTTAAAGGTGCACTATGCAACTTTCCGTCCACTGGAGGGCGCCTATTCAAAACAAATGCGCAGTTTGGTGACGCAAAGTTTGAGCGCAGCATCTTGGGACATGTGGTCTTCACCTCACAGCCGGTGGAAAATAGGACTCGGGCAGAAATCACGTTCATGCATGTGGTTATTAACGTTACCGTAGTGTAAGGCAGAGCAGGACCGAGTGTTGTGGACCTGAGCACAGCTGCTGGAGCGATTGTTAAACAAATACCCGCCTCGCGAACACCAGGACTTTTATTATGACGGGACAGGACACAGTCGCCGGGGCCTGCACTGATCCGCTCTTCCGGTTATGATTATGAGGTAATGCAGCTCTGTTTATCATATTAGATACATTTAAGTGTGTTGAAAATTATGTTATGACGTTACTTCCTCAGACGCTGTGCTGAAACGTCCCGGTCCTTAATTAAAATAGCAATTTTCTCACAATTTACAAATAGTTGGAAACATTTGGGATATTAGGTACTCAACTGAACAAAATATAACACCGGCCTAGTGGTTTTTGGATATTTTACTGCAAAAATACTACATAGTGCACCTTTAATATTTTTTTGTGGAAAACAATGAATATAAATACATTAAAAATAACAGCATTTATTTGAATTGGACATATTTTGTAACATAAATGTCTTTATTGTCACTTTTGATCAATTTAATGTATCTTTGCTGAATAAAAGTATACAATTCTTTCAAAAAAAAAAAGTATTTTGGTTAAGATTTTGAAAGGTAGTTTATGAATTTGCTCAATTATGCATTTCTTTATGCAGCCAACTTCACAACACTTGTGGTCTCATTTAGCTATCGGTCACATGATCTTATCATAATATGTCCTCTTGCCAATACACTAGCACTGTGCTTTTTAAATGGATGCATCTCAAAGTGGCTTTAAAGTGGAGGGCAGCAGGTTACAAGTGCTGTAGACTGTTAAGTGCTGTCTGATTAGACTGGAGTGCCTAGGAGAGCAGAACCGCCGATAGAGGAGGAGCCGCTCTCGCCAGTATCGCCACGCACTGTCACCTGCACCTCACCTGCCCCCTCAAGGGCAAGGAGGAACAACCTATGGCCCCCGGCCCACAGCGACAGGAAAGTGTCAATCAAAAGGGAAGCCATGCAGCTGCTTGAACGCAAACTATGATTCTAAATAGATGGCTTTTTCACCCCACTCCCATTGGTGAGGCAGCTCCTCTGAGACTCCAGATAAAAATCAGGGAAATTCAATCCAAGCCACAGCTTTGGATAAACAGATGTGATTTTTCCCCTCTCAGTGCTACACAAGATAACCTCTTCCCCTGTCTTCCATCTCTCCATGACCCTGCACCTGCACCAACGCTATGCCACGGTAAGACTGATGTCTCACTCTGCTCTCTGGTGACCCGGAATTACAGATAACTATCCAATGAATCAATTTGGTGGCAACTGGCTATTTTGATCATATCACTTGTCAGTTTTGACTAATGCCATTTAGCAAGCACGTATATTTAACATTGGTAATTAAAATACCAGTTGGAAACAAATTTCAAAGTCTTAAGAACTTGACTTGTTTTTATTTATCCATTAGTTATCCATTATCCTAATTTAAATATTAATTTAAGAGCATACTATGAACATGAAATCATGTAACGTGTGTGTGTGTGTGTGTGTGTGCGTGCGTGCGTGTGTGTGTGTGTGTGTGTGTGTGTGTGTGTGTGTGTGTGTGTGTGGGGCCTGGTAATCCCTACGTTATGGGGACAAAATGGCAATGTCACAAAGTCCCCACAAATCCCCACAAAGATGGCAATATCCGAAATCCTTGTCCTTGTGGAGACATTTTTAGGTCCCCATGAGGAAAACATCTTATAAATCACACAGAAGGAGTTTTTTTTGAGAAAGTAAAAATGCAGAATGGTTCCTGTGATGGGTAGGTTTAGGGGCAGGGGCAGTGTAAGGGGATGGAAAATACGGTTTGTACAGTATGAAATCCATTACACCTATGGAAAGTCCCCATGAAACATGGAAACACGACACGTGTGTGTGTGTGTGTGTGTGTGTGTGTGTGTGTGTGTGTGTGTGTGTGTGTGTGTGTGTGTGTGTGTGTGTGTGTGTGTGTGTGTGTGTGTGTGTGTGTGTGTGTGTGTGTGTGTGTGTGTGTGTGTGTGTGTGTGTGTGTGTGTGTGTGTGTGTGTGTGTGTGTGTGTAGAGATTTGTGAAAGAATGGGTCGCTCTCAGGAGCTCAGTTGATAGGTTGCCACCTGTGCAACAAGTCAATTTGTGAAATTTCCTCACTACTAAATATTCCACGGTCAACTGTAAGGTATTATTACAAAGTGGAAGTAATTTGGAACAACAGAAACTCAGCCACGAAGTAATAGGCCATGTAAAATCAGAGCGGGGTCAGCGCATGCTGAGGCGCACAGTGTGCAGAAGTCACCAACTTTCTGCAGAGTCAATAGCTACAGACCTCCAAACTTTGTGTGGCCTTCAGATTAGCTCAAGAAAAGTGCATAGAGAGCTAATGGGTTTCCATGGCCAAGCAGCTGCATCCAAGCCTTACATCACCAAGTGCAATGCAAAGTGTCGGATGCAGTGGTGTAAAGCACGTCGCCTCTGGACTCTAGAGTGATGAATCATGCTTCTCTGTCTGGCAATTTGATGGACGAGTCTGGATTTAGCGGTTACCAGGACAATGCTTGCCTGACTGAACTTTGGAGAGTGTAAAGTTTGTTGGAGGGGATTATGGTGTGGGGTTGTTTTTCAGGGGTTGGGCTATTTCAGAGGAACTCTTAATGCTACAGCAGACATTTTGGGCAATTTCATGCTCCCATCTTTGTGGGAAGATTTTGGGGATGGCCCCATCCCAACACGATCTCATGGTAATGCGTATCAATTACGAGTACGAGTGTGAAATCTCATGGAATTGATATGCCAAAATGAGTTTTGCCGTGCAAATGCTACGTAGTTTTTCGCAAGCATATCATACGCACTTTATGGCGTGCATATGACACGCTCTTGGGTAGGATTAGGGTGGTGGGGTGGGGGGTTCGTACGTATATACGCCATAAAGGGCATATCATATGCACGCGGAAAAATGCGTACCATATGCACGCCAAAATACATTCCACGAGATTGTACACTAGTACTATTTATACACATCCTGTTCCAACATCACAAGCAAGGTCCATAAAGACATAGATGAGCAAGTTTTTTGTGGAGGAACTTGACTGGCCTGCACAGAGTCCAGACCTTAACACTTTAGAATACCTTTGGGATGAATTATATATAATATTGAACCTTTCGGCATTCACGGTTCAATACGCAGTGGGGAATTGCCTTTTTTCCGGTTTAGCATTTAATTAATTATTTCCATTTCTCTCTCCGTTTGAAATATATCTCTCAGTTTATTTCAGCTCTGTTTGAGTGTGCCTGTGAATCTGATATGAGCAAATATCCAATCATATGCACTAAAGTTAGGGGGAGTTAGGCGTTTTAAAGCCTTGCCTCATTCGCGTGCATGCACTGTTTTGTTAATAGAGATAATACAAGGGGTCCCAAGAGATGTTGAATATTGATGACCATATCCAAGAAGTTTCGTTTCAAAGCAGCCAATTAATGAAATCTAAAGACCTGATAGCTAATCAAATAAAAGTGGTGTCTAATTATACTGTACAAATCTGCTATCACCACATTCTTTTAGTAAGTAAAACTATTTATTGTCTATGACACCTTTTAAAAGTGCTTTACAGGAGACAAATACAGATGTATATAAACATTCACAATTATATCAAAAAATCTGTAAGTAAAAGCAGGAGTTGTTGGTATAAAACTATAAAAGGGATTTTGCTCCACTTCACGTCTCCTCTCAGAAGACCAATCGTTTTTTTTTTTACTGTCTGAGGGCATCAATGGGGCCAGGCTATGGGCTTTTTATGAGAACTCAATCAGGCCAGTGGAGGTCAAGCCCTCCTCCTTGTCTTCAACAATTACCATGAAATTCTTAATGTCCACACAGCCGAGGGATCCCCAAAATTTAGAGTGTCATCCAGAGGGCGAGGACTCTGGCTGTGCGTCTCTCCGGCTCCCTCGCATCTCCTCCCATCATCCCCTGCCTTGGTGCGCAGAAGTTGAAGGTGCAGGCAGGCAACAACTGAACCCATGACCCCTGCAGACTGTGGAGAGGAGCAATTTCCAGGGCAATAAAAACAACCATGGCAACAGAGATGCTGTCTGTGACTCGTGGCCTTTAGGCAGCTATAACCTCTTGATATCAAAGGTTTTTGGTAACCAATTGAGCATTTTTGGGCTATATAAAAACATTAAGTGCTTTTTGTATCAGAAAGGCCTGTGGTATAAGAACAAATATGCTGAAAACTTGTAACTCATGAAGTAAAATGTCACGAAAACAATTCATGTCTAGAAAACTGGAGTCTCTTGTATTTCCCCCCCAGCAATGACCCAACCGTCAGTTAAATAATGAAGCCCATTTTCTACCTTATAAAATAAAGCTGAATCAACCCCATTCATTTGAGATGTGCGTCTGGTTTCTGCAATTTTTTTGTTTAAATACACCATGAAGAAAAGTATAAATCACACATTTAAGTTGGCCTGCTACATGGCAAAACAATGCCTTGTGGAGAGGAGATGAAGAGGGTAACGCCATAATGTAAAATAGTTAAAAGCTTATTAGAGCCATTGAAAGGCAGCGTGATTTCCACTTTGTTTCGGAACACCCTGAGCTCTGCCTTTCAAGTGATTGTGAAGGGGGCAATTCAAATCTCTTTGGGTCCATATGAATGAAGGCCTCTTAAAGCTCTTTTATAAGCCAGCAAATTCCCCACAGGCTATGCCCTTTAGCTCTATTACTGATTTACCAAAAGCATTCATCTCGAGCCTTCTGCTTCTCTTCTCCCATTGTTCTCTCAGGTCACCCCAGCACCTGACAACTCTAGCACCAGGCTTTCTTAGCTGCTTAAAACGTGCAGGCCAAAACAACTGCGAATATTGCTATATATCTTTGGACGCCTTTGCACCACTGCACATTTTACAACAGTTAAAAAGGAATGAGGACAGAGTTGGAGTGATTGATTTTGCTCACCCACAGGGTATAACATTCAGTAATGTTAACATAAATGGCTGAATGAGGCGGACTCCTCTCTGGACAGAAAGGGGAGGCCTGATCCCTTTCTTTCTTTCTGCACAGAGAAAGAAGGGAAAAAATTCCAAGAGGGCCCATTGCCTCTATACTTAGATTAATTAGGCCCCCTTTAAGAGCCATTCAAGCCAGTTCTAAAATAGGGGTCCGAGTTACATTATGTAAAGTTTTCAGACTGATTTGCATTTGTTTGTGTGGCTGAGAGTTGTGTGGAGGAGCACTTGGAGAGAGACAGAGGGAAATAAAAACAAAGAGAGGGGAAAATATTCTTTTAATGGCTTTACAATGTTCTATACTGTTTTCCTTGCTCACTGAAGTTAATGGTGCTTTGTATTGAAATCAGACCTGAAAATTATACCTATTGTGTTGCACAGTAAAAAAGCATTCGGCTATAGTCTTTCACGATAAAGAAAGAAAACAATGTTATGGTTTACTGATATCTAAATGTGTTGCTTATCCCAAACTAATTTATTACAATTTTTTTTTAATCACAATATTTTGAAGTAAGTGTGACCTACAAGTGTGTCAGTACAGAGCTCCTTACAAAATGCATATAATTCAAAAGCTAAAGTTTTTTATTCCCATCCAAAAAGAACGTTGAGTGAAGCAGTTGTTTTAATTGGCTAAAAGCATGATTTGGTTATAACCAGAAAACTATCTTTTTGAATTAATTTTACTCTACATTCAAATACTTACACTAAGTAAGATTTTATATTTAAAAATCAATTAATACATTAAAAAATGAATTACTTTTTTAAGCAAGGACTTAAAGGGTTAGTTCACCCAAAAATGAAATTGATGTCATTAATGACTCACCCTAATGTCGTTTCACACCCGTAAGACCACCGTTCATCTTCAGACACAGTTTAAGATATTTTATATTTAGTCCGACAGCATGTATGCACACTATACTGTCCATGTCCATCACCATATTGATTCATGATTCGGATCACCAATGTCACGTGATTTCAGCAGTTTGGCAGTTTGACACACGATCCAAATCATGAATCAATACGCTGATTCACAACCGTTTGAATCTTTATTTGTAGTTTGAAAACAAACTCGGAAAAGAAGACAATGCTAAATAAAGTCGTAGTTTTTGTTATTTTTGGACCAAACTGTATTTTCGATGTTTCAAGAGATTCTAACTAACTAACTGATGTCACATATGGAATACTTTGATGATGTTTTTATTCCCTTTCTGGACATGGACAGTATAATGTGCATACACTGGCATACACTCTCGGACTAAATATAAAATATCTTAAACTGTGTTCCGATGATGAACGGAGGTCTAACGGGTGTGGAACGACCTTAGGGTGAGTCATTAATGACATCAATTTCATTTTTGGGTGAACTAACCCTTTAAGGACTCAAGGACAGCAAGTGACAATAAAGATACTTATGTTACAAACAAAGTGCTAATTCAAATAAATGCTGTTCTTTTTAACTTTCTAATCATTAAATTCCAAAAACAATTTATACATATTATTTTACATATTAGACATTGATTTCTGAAGGATCATGTGACACTGAAGACTGGGGAAGACTATTCTACAGAAATAAATGACATTGATTTATACGTATATATATAAAATCTCTTCATCACAGCACCTGTTAATGGGATATATTAGGCAGCATGTGAACATTTTGTCCTCAAAGTTGATGTGTTAGAAACAGGAAAAATGGGCAAGTGTAAGGATTTGAGCGAGTTTAACAAGGACCAAATTGTAAGGGCTAAACAACTGGGTCATCTCCAAAACTGCATCTCTTGTGGGGTGCTCCCGGTCTGCAGTGGTCAGTATCTAGGAAAAATCAGAATTGGCGACAGGGTCATGGGCGGCCAAGGCTCATTGATGCACGTGGGGAGCAAAATATCCCACCCACGAGATAAGCAGAGTTATTCATTTCACCTGTTATGCCTGATCAGTATGTGTGTGTGCATTTATAGACATTCTGACAACAATTGCGCAAAATGAACAATAAGTCTACAGCAGTTATTCAACATTTTATTTAAATTCCGACAAATGTTTATATTAACAATATTTACAACCATTTACAACCAGGATTGCAGATGTAAAGAACAGAATAGATATAACAGTTATTCACTCATTTTGCATATCTGTGAGTGCACGAGATCCTCATTGATGGAGAAGATTTCACTATTTGTCTGCTAACTCCCCTTTCTCCATGTCTGCGGGTACACAACTGGCACGTGAAGCGACATGGGATAAGCCGGGCGACATGAAGAAGGGCCTCTCAGGCAGGAGAGGGGCAGCAGAGGGGCAGTACGCAGCTCAGTGGATGGGGGGTGATGCCTGGACCTAACAAAGCGCCAAGGCTGTGTGTTAGTAAGGGGATTGGGCTGCCAAGGCTGCTTAATACTGAGGAACGATTAAGAACACAAAAGAGCAGGATGAAGCAGTGTGAATAGGAACCGTGTGTCCCAGATCACATAAGGGTCTTAAAGCTGGGGGATGGATTAAGCTCTGAGTGAAAGTGTCTGGAACAGAGAATGAGAAGGCAGCTTCTTTTAATTGCATTTTGTGTGGAGCTATTGGCATGCCAGGGATGAACCCAGACTGGGCAGTATCTCAAAACAAGGGTTAAATCAAAGGAGATGGAGCGCAACTTTTACTCTTCACCTTTATTTTGAATGAACCACAAAGATGGATTTGGGTTGGCCTTTTAGATTTAGAAATAGCCAACTGTTGCACATTTGTTACTTCATGTAACGACTGATGTGGGGAATCGGTGGCTGTTTGATTTGGCACATATAGAGAAGTGTGTAACACCTGCTTCTACCATGATCTTTCCTCCAACATCAGAGAAAAGAGAGAATTCACAACAGAGACACTCAGTATTTTATTTAAAGTTCTTTTTCAGGTAAAATTGCATGAGACTATAAGGGACATTTTTAGTTTCCATCAGATGTTTTTTCTATTGACTTCACCATATTTTAATCAGAAAATTGTAATGAGTATCTCCTTACAAAGAACTTTATATTGAACGTCTCTTCAATCTGACGTTCTTTCTGAATCTGATTTATGCAACTTCACATAATTTGAAGCCTATTTTAAATAAGGTAGTCCTTCCCTGTTTCAGGGAACCAGAATCTCTTTCTTACACTTAGATTTAGCTTTTATATCAAAAACAAGAGCTGAATCGTAAAGACATTCCAGACATAAGCTGACTTGATCTGATGTGTATTGTGAAAAAGCTATACAAACACATTTCAATTGAATCTCCATGTTCCTTGACCTACAAGCTTGAAAATACAGATTCAATTCAATAACACTCTTTTTGTTGCTAGAAGGATCGAGAGGGACGACATAGTTGTACAAGGAAAAGTAAAACAAAGAGAGAATAGGCGCTGTGTATTACAGCCTCGCAAAACAAGGAGGTCGCCTTGTGGACATTAAATCTTTCTGCTGCTCTGCTTCTCTCATGTGTCCGATGACAACTCCCCTGGTTCACCTTTGTGCCGGGTCTTCACCCCGACCGCTCCTTGGGGAATGGCGGTCATGCGAGTCTGAACCCTGCTTCCCTCGGACGACAATGCAGAACGCCCTAGATCCCTCTCCATTTCCTTGAAGGGCTAAGCATGTCCACAGTGAGGTCAGAGGGGGCATCCCAAAGTGGATAACAAAGCTTTGAAAAGCTTTGCCACTTGAAGATTGCCTGACAGAGCTACTGGCTCCCTTCCCCCTCGACTCAAAGTGTGGGCTGTCAGATTTGCCCACCCTCAGATCAAGCCCTGGAGCTCTCTCTGTGGCCGTCAGTGATACAAAGGAAGCCCTCGCTGCAAAGAATGAACCCACTTGTCTATATACAGTACATGCTGTAACAACAGACATGGCAAGACTGATGAATGAACAAGTGTTCGCGCTCTTGTTATGGTAACATTTAGAGCAATGATGAACACTGGGGGTAATTGGTCTGTGGAAATGTACCAATAAACGAAAATTAGTTCAAAGTGTTTTCATTAGCTATATTATAATTTCATCAGATGCTTCTTTAATTTGAATGAGTCACTTTTCAGCACTATTTAATATACCATAATAAATGATCACTGAAAAAAATCTATTTTTTTTTAGTGTAAATGCATTATAGTGACTAATAATCAAATCAGTTGTGTTTCTGGGTTTTGTTTGGAGAATGAAGACCACAGTGGAGCCTGAACAGTTTGCATAAAACTAATAAAAAAGTACTTAAAAAGGTCTGTCGTACTACAATGGTTTATGGGACATGATATTACCCAATATTATTTAAAGTACTATGTAAATAACATGGTATATTCAGTAGGGGAGACTAAGGTATAGTTGTAACAAGGGGAGAGTTGTAACATTACCAATTCCACAAATCACGGCTAAGATAGAAGTCATATGACAGTTTCAGTTTCCTCTGGCTTCCTTTACGATCCCACATGGAGGTTTCCCAGTCTTTGTTGCTATCTCTTCTGAAGCTACAGCAGAAAATCTAATTCTGAGGTAGACCTTATAATAAAATATTTTGTTTAGTACTTCTTCCAAGATAATGTTGTATGAGTTATATCAGGTGAAAGTCTAGTAAAGAATGGTTTGTCATCCTCATGCTAATTTCAAAGCACCATGCTAACACAGCTAGCAATGGGTGACAGTGGTGAGGTAGTTTTTCACACGTCTATTAAAACAACCACCCGACTAACATAAAACTAAGAACATTTTTTGTGATTTGAATAATTCTACAGAATGCCAATATTTATGTTTCTTTGCGCTCCCTCACACGCAAACACACATCCATATGAATGCACACGTACAGTCATTCACAAACGCACACAATATGCACATAAACTACCCCATATTCACACATATTTTATTGTTGCAGCCATTCATTTAAAATAAATGTTGTTGTGGCTGTCATTTGGAGTACCCTTAGTTTGTGTGCATTTTGTCTACCTGTTACAACTTACCCCAGTGGGTGTTACAACCTTCCCCGGTAGTGGGGTAGGTTGTAACAAAGGACCAATTTGTATTTGTCATCATCAAAGTCTGTGATATAGTTGGAGACAATTTAATTGTTGCCATTTAGTAGACAAATGTGGCTACTTTGCTTAAAAGTTTCAGACACGTAGCTAAAAAAAGGGTTGTTTTAGGAGCTGAAGAATAAAGTGTTACAAACATACCCGGCCTCCCCTACTATGATAACCCAAAAAGTATTTGGATACTTATACCACACTTAAATATATATGAATATGTTTGCATAAAAACAAGATATTAAGCTAAGTGACATTCATTTGAAGAAATTCAGCACAAACAGCACTTTTCAGTTAAACAAAAAGTTCACAAAGAACTTGCTTTTAGGTACAACTTCAACATATAATATAGATATGGTAAAATACTAGACATACTTTAAAAAAAATGAACTATCATAACACTTTTTGGTTGTTAAACATTAATGGATTATGGATGAAGTACACCTGTGGTTACTCTTCTAAGATCAAAAAGAAAACAGATGCCATATCACTGACTAAAAATTTGCTTTAGACCAAACGGAAGTTACTTTTTGATAAAACCTCAGCATTTGTTTGCAGATGCCACTTAATCTTTTGTGTCTAAGGCAATGACATTCATGCATGCAACTTAAAGGGAAAGTTCACCCAAACATGAAAATGTGATGTTTATGTGCTTACCCCCAGGGCATCCAAGTTGTAGGTGTGTTTGTTTCTTCAGTAGAACACAAATTAAGATTTTTAACTCCAACCGTTGCTTGTATAATGCATGCCAATTGGGTCTAATTCAAATTTTTAATCTTAATTTGTGTTCTACTGAAGAAACAAACACACCTACATCTCGGTGCCCTGGGGGTAAGCAGATAAACATCTAATTTTCATTTTTGGGTGAACTATCCCTTTAAGTGTCCAAAAGTGTCAGTTCCTGGCTTCATTATGCCAAAGTATTATGGCATTATTATCTGATACCACCTTTGGTGTTGTAAGAACATTAGACACAATATGTTCTATTTTGGAAATCTTATATTGGAAAACTGATGCAATGCTTTCTTCACTAACTTCTATGTAGAGTCTTATCTGTCTAACCAGCAGTGAGTTGTGCCATATGCAGTGGTTCAGCGCTCTTAGACTAATGACAGATCCTCTGTCCATTAGTATCACCTGTAGCTGTGACCTCAGAGAGCGGCTGATCTGCTTTTGCACGGGTGGGCCTCTCGGTGTGCACCAGGGAGAGCTGGGGGGCTGAAGTGTGCCGTCCGGCTGCCAAAAGACTCTGTGAATGGGCATGCAGGAGATCAATGCAAGCCCCTGAAAATCCCATTAGGTCCCAAAGGCACTTGTTGCCTTGGCTTAGACCTTTGCTAGCCGTCCTGCCCAGGGCTACATCTTTCTCTTTGTCTACCTTGTCTTTTTCTTAGATTTTATCACATTAGTTCCAGGGGAAGTTAGAAATCGGCAATTATTGCAAGTTCTGTGATGCTGGCAGGACTAAGGAGGGGAGGGAAAGATCAGGGCAAAAGGCCACATGAAACAGGGGGCAAATGGTACATGGTAAAATCGGAAAGGCATCTCTGTTTTCCAGCGTTAAGAAAGTGGAAAATGAATTGAGACCACATATCATGGCCATGCCGAGTTTTCTTTGTTGCAGTTCAGGGGATTCGTCACACTGGACCTTTGAGTTGAAGGATCTAGAACCCTCAGTTCTTCAAACATATCAGGGGGTTTTAATGTGCTTTGTGTTGTGTTGGTTTTTTCTTGTGCAGATCAAGTAAATATTTTTATCCCAAACAATTCAAATTTAAAGAGGATCTAACTAAAGACAGCCACCTGAATGCCATATACAAGGTGTGAACAAAATAATGGACGTGTCACATGAAAGAGAAGTCTAAAGGCACAATACGTATGTGTATTTTTCGAGTAAAATATCCCAAAACAAGTAGAACAGTATTATTTTCTTGACTTGTGTACTTATATTATCATATAAATAATAAAAAAAAATATTAAAAAATGTTTCAAAGAATAATTAAACCCAGAGTAATAAGCTATTTTATTTGTCTGTGCGTCCCCAATCAGTGACATCATAGGAGGGGAGGGAGAGATTGTCCTGATTTCTGGTTTCTGGTTTTGTATATGCTCCCCTACAGTCTTGAAAAAATAAAGGTTTATTGGCACCCAAAAACCTTTTAAGGCTCACTGAAGCATTTTGAAACACATAGCATTATTTAGTGTGTTGATGTAATTTCTACTGAAACGGCGGGACATATCGAACAGCTCATCTCCTTTTTTTAAATAGTGTTTTGTTTATATCCCAATTCAACCAGAGGCATTGAGCACGGTAAAGCTGCAGTTTCCTCCTAATCTCTTATAATCTCCTCCATATCTTTTTAAAATATAGCATTCTGTTTATAATTCAAATGGGTCTGGTACGTTTCCGTGTCTCGTATCAACCCAGGCTCATTGGAAATATGTGACTCTGCCTACATTTTTGCAACACCCGAATTATGTACCTCCAGCAGGTACGTTTACCTGCACTTTTGGGTGAAACGTCCACCGGAGGCACTAAGTGGTAATATTTTTTTCTCCATTGCACAACATGACATCATGACTGATCTCACAGAATGAATATGTATAGCCTAATTTTATGTTTTGGAGTAACTAACTCCACTCCTACCCTAAACCTACCAACTCTCAACAATATAAAACACGTAACAGTAACAGGCAAATAAATGTACAGTCACATGTATTTATTGCAAAAACTGACCAAAAAACTATATAAAAGTATTAGCTCATGTTGTATTCCAAGTCTTCTGAAGTCATACGATATCTTCATGTGAAGAACAGAGTTGATCTTAATGTTTTAGTCGTTGAAATGATGATCGCGCTCCTTTGCGAACAGAACAACCGTTCGTTCATTCCTATTTCTAATTCAAATGATACACACAAGTTGAATGACGCGATCGGTCACGAGACACACGAGAGCCAATGGCATTTTACAATCGAAACTGACGTAATGACGAAATTGGTCACGAGACACACGACAGCCAATGCTGTCAAAGCTGACTGACGTTTCTTCCGGCGGCAATATTTGAAATGTATTATTAATCTTTGGCGGATGGACTTGACATTACTAATCGCTTTGGGGGATTTTCTTCACACAAATCAATCGTTTGGCCTTGGAACACTTGGAATATTTGTACTTTCTGAATAAATTATGTATGCAGTCATATCTGCCTGTTATATCCTGTTTTTTATAATACACAAATGGGTAGGTTTAGGGAAGGGATTGAGTTACGCTTTCAAAATGTGTCTGAATATGTGTGTGTGTCCACAAAGTAAATGGATTTATAAACATACAAAAATTTTTTTTTGAAAATGTAAAAATGCAGAATGTTTCTTGTGATGGGTAGGTTTAGGGGCTGTGTGTGTGCGTGTGTGTGATGGGTAGGTTTAGGGGCTCTGTGTGTGCGTGTGTGATGGGTAGGTTTAGGGACTGTGTGTGTGCGTGTGTGTGATGGGTAGGTTTAGGGGCTCTGTGTGTGCGTGTGTGATGGGTAAGTTAAGGGGTGGGGCAGTGTAGAGGGATAGATTGTAACGGCGTTGATAAACACGCTAAAAAGCGGATATGCGTCCTGATAGCACGCCAAAATGGCATACGAATTGGCGTGTCATATATACGCCATTTCATTAGATCAGTCTGGGAATGGAGAAAAAATATTACCATTTAGCGCCTCCGGTGGACATTTCACCCAAAAAGTGCAGGTAGACGTACCTGGAGGTACATAATTCGGGTGTTGCAAAAATGTAGGCAGAGTCACGTGTTTCCAATGAGCCTCGTATACATATGATCCACTCTGTGTTGTCATGTCTCTGGACCGGAGCAGACTGTTTTGAATGCTTATATCTTTGCATAAATATATCTTATATGTTGTTTTGGATCACGCTAGCTTATAGAAAACAGTAAGGCTAACACAAACTAAAAGACAAAAAACCTATGTTTTTCAGCGTATAGGAAGGGGAACAACAATTATCCTTCTTGAACCCTTAAATGCATGAATGTTTCGCCAGACATTATTACATTTTCGGGTCTTTAGCGGCCCGGATCTATATTTAAAATGGATGGATCTCCACCTTTCACGTAAATATAAAACTCTCCTGATATAAGAACAACAATTACAGAAGAATATAATAAAGCACATTTTGTTAACTTTTTGAGCTTGGAAGGGTTCAGTTTGAGAGGTTTTATACAATCATCAGTGTCCTCTTCAGAACACATTTCCCTGTACATTCAGCATCTGGCTCATATTCACAATCTTAGACATATTCTTAAAATTATCATTTTCAACATCTTTAAAATCAATATTTTGATTGCTGACACCTTCTTCACCAGATCCACCATCAAGTGACAGTGACGCTCTGCTGTAAAGAGAGACACGTTGAGGCATTTTTAAGTTTTGCTGATGATACTTCCTATTCTTTTATTTTCTGCCTGTAGTAACTATGAGTGAAACAACACTTCATCATTGTGTATCAGACATTGCTAGCATGTAGAATAAAAATAAATTGCACTTATTCAGTCATCAAAGATTTAATTATTGTTGTGCGGAAGAAAAAAAAATACTTATACTGTTACACACCTCGAGTCTTTAGTGACCCTATACAATTTTTACAAAAAAAATATGGAAAAACAGGCATCCTTTTATAACTTTTTTTTTCTTGTCACAATGTTTATAATTAATTGATTGAGGAATACTAAGAAGTTTGATGTCTAACTTCAAACTATGAATGAGGAGGAGAGTATAAATGTCAACAAAATACAGGGAGGGAGCAACACAATCAGTCAATCAGTCACAAAACATAGCCAATTAGTGCATTTGTTCTCTCTCTGCAACGTGATCTCATGAAAATATGTGAGTATTTTTACGTAAAGTGTGATTCTACTACACGTACATTGACTAACGTTTTCACACACAATAAAACGTACAATACTGACTTATTAACAGCACTAAAATGTACAATATTGACGTATTGACAGCACTAAAATGTAAATTATCTACGTATCCAAGTGTGAACGTGTAAGTTACCAGCCACCGGCTCCTATAAATCGTGGCATTAATATTGTTTATTTTATATCCAATAGTCACATCAATACATGTTTTCAGTCACATTTATTAAATGCATTTTACTAAGTTAATCAACCTAATCTAAAATAACAGAAATATAAAATAACATTTTGCTTTCGTGACATCACTACAAACTCATTTCGGGTGACTAGATAATGTTAAAAGAAGACTGAATTTTAAAACCGTCAGATGAATAACATTCTTGCCAACCATTTTGTAGTATTTAGCTTGTTGTTTGCTGTGAGACATAAAAAGGCATTTTCTCCTGCAACTGGCGATCACAAGATACATCAAAACACAACATCAATTCACAAAACGCAACACTTTATTCGTTCGCTGTAATCCAAATCGTTAGAATCCATATGTTTGCGAGAAACAAATCCAAATTGAGCCCGGTGATCTTCATCTTCATTAGCCTTCCATTAGTCTTCATCTCCTCTCAGTAGCGCGACGGTAAACATCAAATCTCGCGCTCGTTGTGAATTCAAATTTAAAAAACGCGCCCTCATGAAGCGTTACGACATGATTTACGGCAGTGGCATCGAACGCTCATTGGCTCTCGCCTGCTTCGCTGCTGCTTCGTCACAGATTTTGACATGCCGTGTTTCAGTCGATTTGTATTTGAAATGGGTAACGGAGAGAAGCCGGATTAATATTTTCATTGATTAATAGCTAACATTCTGCTCTGTACCTCATACAAAACTATTAACGTTATATACCACCAGAGAGGACTGCGACTGCAACACATCTTCATTTGAACTACTTTTGGTACCGCTTTTGACATTTTTGCAATAAATAAATTATTGTGAGTACACTGGTCTGTCTGTTATGCTTTGATTTATAACAGTACGTTGTTTTAATAAATGCTAATGGGTAGGTTTAGGGGTAAATGTAGGATTAGCCGTTCAAAATACTTTTTAATGCTATATTGTTATCAAAATCGTAATTTTCCAACGTTTTACCTTTTATTTTCTTTATATTCTGTATTAAATTGGTAGGTTTAGGTTTGGGGAAGTGTTAAGGGTACATTAATTAATAAAATGGTCAAAGGGAAATTATATAGATATCTTTATGATATAACAACAAAAAAAAATGTTTTTACCAGTATAAAGTTTTGTATTCTTAAAAAAAAAGATTTCATGATGGATTCGTAAATATTTTATGTTTTTTAGCTGTAAAAATGTAATAATACTACGTTTAAATGTTGCAAATACGACTATATTTTACATTTTAGCACTTCTCCAAACGTACTAAGACATACGTTTAGTCTCTTTGAAAGTAACATACGTATTAACGATGAGACCAGGCTGCTCTCTCGCACCTGTAAACGGGCTGCAACGAGCGTAAAACTAACAAAACTCGTTTTCACATACCTTATCATATTGCCATGATGCTTCACCAAACGTCATGATTTGTATGGTTTCTGTGGCTATAAGACACCTGAATGATTTGTCATAATTTCCGACTGTAAAATTCTACTCCCCTTAGCAAATGCTTGATGTTGTTTACCCCATCGGAGTGGGCGGAGTTACCTGTAGCAACATACTTCCGGCTTTTTAGTATGGCTTTTATTATGAACGTGTTAGTCTTACTGTATATATAGAGGCCTAAGCTAGTGTGCTCCAAAACAATGACAACATTCTCATTTAGAAGATATACACATTCAGAACATACAGTCTCTCACTTCCGCCAGTATGAATCAATGATTTTGATGACATCTAATCAAATGCTCTCCAGAATCTGAAGCATCCCGCCCTTACAATATTATTAGATGCTGTAGCTGTGGCTGAAATCGGTCACTTGTTAATACATACTTTCAATATGATGAATGGCACAATAGGGGATAAGGAACAGTTCAAACAGTGTAAATGTGAGATAGAGATTACGAGGAAACTGCTGTGGCTTTATCGAGCTCAATGGCTCCGGCTGAGCTGTGATATAAACAAAATACTATTGGCAATTTTTTAAAAGGGGAGGGGCTGTTAAGTGTGTCTCGCCCTGTCGTTCTGTTTCAGTGGAAATACATTAAATAATGCTGTGCTTTTTAAAGGACAACTCCAGTGAAAAATTAACCTATGGGTAATTAACAGATGGTCAACGAGTAGATTGTTCTCTTGGATGCATTTTCATGAAAATCGAATGTAAAAAGTTTTATCTCTAAAAGCAGATTAGCTTATAACGCTAATATATGGGGCACAGAGTAAGTAAAATTAAAATCGCTACTTGGACCCACTTTATATTAGGTGGCTTTAACTACTATGTACTAACATTGTAATTACTCATTTGATACAATGCACGTATTGTGTACATACATGTTTTTACATTGTACTTACATTTTAAAAATATCAGCATGTAATTACATCTGTAATTAATTTCTTAAAAATTCACAGTTGTCACTTCCCTTACACCTAACCCTACCCTTAAACTGACCCACACCACCACACCTGTCCCTAACTCTACCCGTATCCCACCTCAATATCAGCAAAGGTGTTTGGCAATACAATTTGAACACAGTAAGTAAATTGTACTTATTTGTTTTTGTAAGTAGTACTTAAGGCCACCTTATATAAAGTGGGGCCTGAGTTAATACCACTAACAAGGCTCAAAATAGCCTCACACTAACACGGTAGCATAATGAGGGTCCCTACATGCAAACCAAAGCATTTCTTTGTAAGTGTACAAACAGTTTAATAAGAAGATACTTCATAAAGACAGTCCATTACACGCACAGGAGCCCTCTTGGAAAAAAGTCTCGACGAGTCGAGCCACGAACACTTTTCTAAGTGATGAACTGTGTCTTGGACTCTCATATGGTCCATTGTTTCCAGAAGAAAGCAATGAATGCAAGAGAGAAAATAAATAAATAAAAATAAAAATGTCCACGTAATTAGATTTCACAAAATTAATTCCTATTGACCAGCTCACTTAGCACAGCATTTGTGGCTCAACTCGTCGAGACTTTTTTTCCAAGATGGCTGCTGTCTGTATACGCGTAATGGTCTTTATAAAGTATCTTCTTATTAAACTGTTTGTTCACTTACAAAGTTCTCAATGCTTCGGTTTGCATTTAGGGACCCTCATCATGCTACCGTGTTAGTGTGAGGCTATTTTAAGCCTTGTTAGTGATATTAACTAATAATTTAATTTGACTTACTCTGTGCCCCATATGCAAGCATTATAAGCTAATCTGTTTTTAGAGATAAAACTTTTTATATTAAATTTTCATGAAAACGCATCCCAGAGAACGATCTACTCGGTAACCATCTGTTAATTACCCCTTAGGTTCATTTTTCACCGGACTTGTCCTTTAAGTCAATCCTTTAAAAGTTTTAATTATTTTTTTTAATTATTTTTCTCACTAACATTTGGATGGGCCTATTAAAATAGATTAAAATGGCAACAATAAAAATAATAATGCTGTCAGTTCTGCTGTTAAAGGGGGGGTTCCGTGTTTTTTTTTTTTCTTCAAGGCTTGGTTGTCTTTATGGGGCGCAGTATAACATGTATTAATACTTATTATTAATACCTTATTTTTCTTATTTTACTTTTATTCCACACCACTGTCGCCACTGTCCTTTGGACGACTCGTTTGCTTCCTGCTTCTATGAAGACGATCCTGCGAAAAACGCAATGGCCATAGATTGGTTGGATGGCCAAATGTAGTTTCATGTATTTTTATTGGCTGAAGTGCCGAGCACAGTTTGTCCGGAAACGAAAGAAAGAAAGAAAGAAAGCTCTTGTAGTCCAAACCGGCCGTTTTTGTATAGGCAATAAACTGGCATAACTTTAAAAGACAATATCTCTGTTTGCATTGAACTTTCCGCGTTGTAACTTTGCAGATACTGTTTGTGCTCTAGCAGCAACATTACACACTAACTAAGTTAAAATCGCATGCAACCACCCCTTTAACATTTTCTCAGACAACGTCTTGGGTTATGAATATAAACCATATTCCCTGAGAGGGAACGAGACACTGCGTCATCGTAGATGACACATCGGGGAACGCCCTCGGCGTGACGCTGCTGAGTTCATATCAAAAAAGTCCAATCTTGATTGGTGTTGCGTGATGACGTAACGAGTGACGGCATACCCGGAGGTATAAAGGGACGCCGGCACAAGCAAACGCAGCTTACTGCTATGAAGCGGGCCGCTCTGTAGATAGGCGGGGCTACGAGACGCAGTGTCTCGTTCCCTCTCAGGGAACATGGGTTATATTCATAACCCGAGACGTTCCCTTTATCGAGGGAACTCGCACTGCGTCATCGTAGATGACACATCGGGGAACGAGTACCCACTAGTCCTCGCCTATCTTGTGCCCCATGACATGAACCGGAGTGCATAATCAGGGGCCGAGCACCCTAGCGCCTGGCGTCGCCGGGAGGTGCAGACTATAATACCTCACGAAAGTATGCGGAGTGGCCCACCCAGCCGCCTCGCAAATCTCTTGCAAAGAAGCTCCGGAAAGGAGGGCTACCGAGGAGGCTATGCCCCTGGTCGAATGAGCCCTCACGGCTATAGGTGAAGGCAAGTTGCGCACCTGATAGGCCGTGGCTATTGCCTGGACAATCCAGTTACTAATTGTCTGTTTTGCTGCAGGCAGCCCTTTCCTAGGTGGACCAAAGCACACTAACAACTGGTCTGACTTCCTCCACTGGGCAGACCTCTCCAAATAAATCCTCAATTCCCGCACCGGGCAGAGGAGGTGAAGCCTGCCCTCATCTGCCGTCACATGAGGCGGGGGATGAAAAGCCTGGAGAACCACCGACCGTACCGCATTAGACGGTACCTTGGGGACGTATCCCGGGATCGGCCGCAAGATAGCTTTCACGTTGCCAGGGGCAAACTCCAAGCAATTGGGTGTGACTGCCAATGCCTGAAGGTCCCCCACCCTCCTCAGAGAGGTGATGGCTAAGAGAAAAGCTACCTTCAGCGTGAGGTTCTTGGCCTCCGCCAACTCCAGCGGTTCGAAGGGGGCCTCGACCAACCCTTCGAGCACCACTGCCAGATCCCACGCAGGGATCCTGGAACGAGCCACAGGTCTCATCCTCCGCGCTCCTCGGAGGAACCGTACAACCAGATGGTGCCTCCCCAGAGGTCCTTCACCTAATGGTGCGTGGAAAGCTCCTATCGCTGCCACATACACCTTAAGTGTGGACGGGGTAAGCCCGGCGGAAAACCGATCTTGCAGAAACTCCAGTACTGAAGCCACAGCGCAGTTCACTGGGTCTACTTCACAATCTCTACACCATATGGAGAACACTCTCCACTTCAAGTTGTACAGCTTCCTGGTGGAAGGAGCCCTGGAGCTGAGTATAGTCTCCACGACACCTGCTGACAGCCCTTCTTCTATGAGCTCTGCCCCCTCAGGGGCCAAGCCCACAGGTTCCATAACTCTGGCTGGGGGTGAAAGATCGAGCCCCCCGCCTGAGTCAACAGATCCCTCCTCAGAGGAATCTGCCATGGACGGTCGTCTAGCAGGTCCATAATGTCGGAGAACCATACCCTGGTCGGCCACCGGGGTGCTATCAGAAGCAGGCGAATGCCTTCCCGGCGAACCCGCTCCAGAACTCCTGGGAGCAGAGCAATCGGGGGTAATGCGTACAGACGCAGCCTCGGCCACGCCTGTGACATGGCATCCAGGCCCAACGGACCCGGATGCCTGAGGGAGAACCAAAGTGGACAGTGGGTCGTCTCTCGAGACGCAAACAAATCCACTTCCATTTGGCCAAACCTCTCGCATATGGCCTCCACCACCTCTGGATGGAGACGCCACTCCCCGGGCCTCAGCCCCTGCCTCGACAGGATGTCTGCTCCCTGGTTCTGGTCCCCCGGGATGTAAACTGCCCTGAGAGATGACAGTTTCCCGTGGGACCACAGGAGGACCTGATGCGCCAGTCTGTACAGAGGGCACGATCTCAGACCCCCCTGATGATTTAGATACGATACTACGGCAGTGTTGTCGGATCGTATCAGGACATGGTGGCCGCGAAGGTCCTCGAGAAAACTCCTCAGAGCTTTCCAGACAGCCAGCATCTCTAGGCAGTTGATGTGCCATGAAGCATGCTGGGCTGTCCAAGGACCTCTCGCTCCTCGGCCTTCCATGACTGCGCCCCAACCAGTAAGGGATGCATCTGTTGAAACGGTTTTCCGGCAACATGATGCTCCCAATACCAGCCCCAGGGACAGAAACCAAGGTTTCTTCCATATAACTAGGGAACGAATGCATTTGCGCGTCACCCTGATCATACGGAAGGGATTCCCCTTCGGAGAAAACCCCTTGGTTCTCAGCCACCACTGTAGCGGTCTCATGTGGAGCAGGCCGAGCGGAATCACACTGGACGCTGCTGCCATGAGACCCACCAGTCTCTGGAACTGCTTGACAGTGATGCTGTGGCCCAACCTTATACTGGAGACTTCCGCCCGTATGGTCTCGAAACGTGCGGGTGACATGTGTGCCCGCATCGTTACCGAGTCCCACACTATTCCCAGGAACGTGATTCTCTGGGAGGGCGTCAACGCACTCTCTTTCGCGTTGAGTCTCAGCCCCAAACACCTCATGTGTGCTAGAACAGAATCTCGATGCTGAACTGCCATATCGTACGACCTGGCCATGATCAACCAGTCGTCGATATAATTCAGTACACGGATGCCCTGGAGTCTTAACGGAGCCAGGGCTGCATCCATGCACTTTGTGAAGGTGCGAGGTGACAAGGCTAGGCCAAAGGGAAGGACCCGATATTGGAACGCTTCGCCCCCGAAAGCGAACCTCAGGAACTTCCTGTGACTGGGAAGGATGGAAATATGGAAGAAAAGCGTCCTTTAGATCTATCGTGACGAACCAGTCCTCGAACTGGATCTGACTCACGATAACAGGAATGGTTAGCATCCTGAACCTGTATCTCCTCAGAGACCGATTCAGAAGCCTGAGATCTAATATTGGACCCATCCTTCTTGGGGACTATGAAGTACCGGCTGTAGAACCCGACCTCCCTTTCTGGCGGGGGGACCCTTTCTATCGCCCCTTTTACCAGCGGAGAGTGTACTTCCTGCCCCATTACCCCCACCTGCTCGGGACCGACCACTGTCCAGACTATCCCCCCAAATTTCGGGGGGGGAAATCTGAACTGCAGTCTGTAGCCCCGTTCTACAGTGCACAGGGCCCACACAGAGATATTCGGAAGGCATGACCATGCGCTGAGATACTCTGATAAGGGTACCAGCCTCTCGAGGCTGGTCTGGGGTATCAACCGAACCTCTCCTTCGACCCCCTGAAGCGGATAACCGGCAGGGACTAATCGAGGTAGATTTTCGGTGTGTGAACGCAGTCGCTGCTCTGCCGCAGATTTTATATGTGCTGGCCAGAGCCGCGCGCGAACATGGGGAAACGACGTGGTCCGGAGCCCTTTTGACTGCGAGAGCACAACATCGATTTCCCGAGAGCTTCGGGGGGAGAACGACCTCGGTCGCTCCGCCCCGTGGGGGACAGCTCTCAGCGGCCCTGCCGCAGCTAGGACCGCTTGGAAGCCTTCTTGGCCTGAATAACCTCCCTCAGGTCGGTCTTCGGCTTTGAAGACTTCCCGCGAGAGCGCCGCTTCTTCTGCCAAGCTCCCTCAGGAGGGGCACGAGAAGCGACGCTCTGCTTCTGCACCTCACGGTGCGAGGAGCCCTCTGCTGGCCGAGACTGCCCACTCGAGGCAGCCTTGCTGGAGGAGCCCCAGCGGCGAGGGATGAACTGGCTGAGTGCGGCAGCCTGCTTTTTCACCTCCTGAAACCTCTCGACGACGGTGCTCACAGCGCCGCCGAAAAGGCCAGAAGGTGAAATCGGGGAATCAAGAAGAAAGTGTCTGTCTCTCTCCCTGATCCCCGACAGGTTCAGCCAGAGATGCCTCTCCGCGCACACCAAACCCGCCATGGAGCGGCCGATATCACGGGCCGCCTGTTTGGTGACACGAAGAGACAAATCCGCTGCCTTCCTCAGCTCAGTCACATCCTCCGGAGAGGGACCCTCGCCCTCATCGAGCTCCTTCAGCAAGTCCGCTTGGTAGGCCTGCAGAACCGCAAGAGTGTGCAGGCACCCACCAGCGCGACCAGCCGCACTATATGCCCTCGCCACCAGCTTCGATGTCTCTCGGCATGGTTTCGAGGGCAATTTCGAGGTCTTCAATGAAGCTGCTGTCTCGGGAGAGAGGTGGCCCGCGAGCGCCTCTTCTACCCTCGGCAGCGCAACATATCCCTTCTCAGACGCCCCCAGCAAATTAGTGAAGTCAAGCGCAGGGGGCGTAGTCAAACGTGCTGAGAAGGGTTTCTCCCACGCCCTGCACAGCTCACTGTGCGAGTCAAGACCTCCACGAGCTCCTCCATAGCCTGCGAGTGGGGTGGCGACTGCCCCACTGCGCCTGCTTCGGTGCTCATCGTCAACGACCCCTCGGAATCGGACAGCATGAGCACCTGATCCTCCACCTCGTGGGAAGAAGCCGCAGCGCGGGCTTCCACACGTGGCGGAAGATCCTCTGAATCGTCAGAGGAAGAGAGAGATGCCTCAACATTCCCTAATCCCGCTGACAGATCCAGCTGTGAGCCCCACGACCTGCGGCGCCGCTCTGCCTCGGCAACAGCGGGCCCAGAACCGCGAGGCTCGCGAGGCTGACCGGCCTCGTCAAAGACCGCCAGCCGCGAGCGCAGTACTCTCAGCGGCAGCTTATCACATTCGCCGCAAGCCGCTCCCTCGAGAGCGGCCCGGCATACTGCACGCCGAGACACTGCACACAGAGCTGGTGTGTGTCTGTGCCCGAAATAAAGCGCGGACAGGGAGGCACACACCGTCTGAACTGCTCGCTCGCCATTCTCTAATGATTTGAAAGCCCTACGGGACAAACAACACCAAATAGACAGACAGAACACAGAGCGCGACCGCTGAAAGCAGGAAGCTGCATTTGCTTGTGCCGGCGTCCCTTTATACCTCCGGGTATGCCGTCACTCGTTACGTCATCACGCAACACCAATCAAGATTGGACTTTTTTGATATGAACTCAGCAGCGTCACGCCGAGGGCGTTCCCCGATGTGTCATCTACGATGACGCAGTGCGAGTTCCCTCGATAAAGGGAACTGGATGTGATAAGACTTGTTTTCCTGTTTGCTTCATGTGATGTTCAGCTTAAAGTCTATTGGACATTTTAAGACTTTTGTACAAAATTGGCATATTTATTTTCTTGCAATGTCAATATTTTTTCTCGCACTTCTATTTATTTTTTTATTTTTTACAAAAACTTGCACAAAGTTCTTTACCGATTTAAATATGTCTAACGTTGGCATGCATTCTATCGTAGTCTAATTTCAGTAGCAATGCAACGGAAGTAGCAATATAATTTTTTTTCTGTATTGTGATAGTATTTGTTGTAGCACCGTGTAGGCAATCAGCACTCTGATTGACATGACTAATGAAATCTTTACAATTATATACGGGGCAGAGTTTCCACTTAACTGGTTTGGGATCATGCAAGTGAAACGGATTATCGAAAAGAAAAATGTAGGGTGGAGTCTTGGTTCTATCCATTGGTAGTTGACTGAGTAGACGAAGATCATCTGAATGCGAGCTTGAAGCCGATTGTAAGAAAGGGGGGAGTTTAAGTGGACAAATGATTGGAGAAGTCCAGCATATGATAGAGAGAGAAGTTAATATTGCCATTACGTTTGCTTAATTTTGCATATACTGACATTGCTAAGCATGTAGTTTAGTGACAAACTTTTTGCCTCAACCACTATTATATTAGTCTAAGCTCTAATAATTTGCATTTGAATTGCACTGCTTAAAATTATTTAAATGGTTTTAAAAGAAATAAGACTTCATATGACAAAGAGGCAAGATTTTTTCATTGGTGATAAGTTACTTTAATATAGCCAAAAAGGGCAAAAAATGTATATTTATTTATTTCCTTATTTGTCACTTCACAGCATGTCTCCTATTTATAACCTTTTAGGATGTTACACATTGGCCAGAAAGCTGAGATCGACGGATCATCTGTTTATGGCAGTCCCTCCTTCTAAGAAGTCAAAGGGTGACTGAGCTTTCACAATAGTAAATCTTCAACTGTGTTTGGTAGAATCCATTTATAGAGGGTTTTAGGTCTCAGTTGAAAATGTATATTTTTTAACTCATAGCTTTTAAAGGAAAGGGATGAGTAATTGTCTCTGTGTGTATAGGCATGATAAATGTTATTAGCTATTTGTGTGTACTCGTGATAATTGTTATTTGTTATTTTATTGTGTTGTGCTTTTTATGTTTTTGTTATTTACTCTTTGTCTACTCTTCTTCTGAAAGAACTGTGAAGCACTCTAAGTAAAAGAAAGTTGTTTTTAATGTGCTATATAAATGAATAAAAGTTTAAATTTGAACCTTGAAATTTGAAATAATAATGTAATAGAAGAGAAAAGACTGTATAGACACACAATGCACAGGTCCACATGGCAGTTCAATAATGCTGCAGTTTGCCATTTCCATTGGGACACACGGGATATTGATCTCGGACAAATATACAATTTGTCTCTGTCAATGAGAGGTATTGGCATGTGTTTGGGTCTTTAGCCTTAGAATAAAGAGAAAGCTTATAGCAAATGCACTGTAAACCCTGATGCTCAAAATAATGACTTGGTTTAAGTAGCGCTAACTCAAAATTAAACAAATTGGTAACAAATGGAACATGACCTGTGTTTGAAAACAGATATATGTTAAATGTTTTATATTGCATTCGGTAAGTGCTATGCTATGCTAATGCTATCATAGCATAGAGCAATATTTTATCGTTCTAAATGCATGATCTGAAGCGCATGGCACTGGTGCACTTGCTTGTGATAGGAAAAAAAACGGTTAGCACACCATAGGCGCTTGGTCAAGGGTTGTAGTCTCTTATTAATAAAGTCATGGGTGTGTTTTTTAGACACGTAACAGGCAAATAAAATCACAGTCACAGGTATTTATTGCAAAAACTGACCAAAAACAAAAATTAAAATATTAACTCATGTTGCATTCCAAGTCATCTGAAGAAAAGTTGATCTCAATGTTTTAGTCGTCGAAATGATGATCGCGCCCCTTTGTGAACAAAACACACGCACTCATTCATATTCCTCATTCAAATGATACACACAATTCTTTAGCATGAGGCGATCGGTCATAAGACAGAGCAAATGGCATTTTGCAATCAAAGCTGATGTAATGACACAATTGGTCACAAGTCATTCGATAGCCAATGTTGTCAAAACTGACCTGACGCTTCTTCCGGCGGCAATATTTGAAATGTACTATTAATCTTTGGCGGATGGACTCGACGTTCTGATCGCTTTTGGGGATTTTCTTCACACAAATCAATCGTTTGGCCTCGGAACACTTGGGATATTTGTACTTTCTGAATAAAATGTGCCTGCATTCATATCTGCCTGTTATATCCTGTTTTTATAATACACAAATGGGTAGGTTTAGGATTTTGAGTTACTCATTCAAAATGTGTCTGAATAAAAAGAAAATAAATGTAAATAAATTGATGCTGACTGAATCAAATTGACGAATAAGGTGTTGGAACAGGGAATCTGCATGTGGACCATGGATGCTGCTTGTCATTGGCCCTGTCTCAAATGGCACACCTGTCTCAAATGGCGTCCGTTAAGTCCACGAGACCACAGGGTGTCCCATTTGTCATTTTAGGTCTCAGAAGGGTGCTCATGAGCGCCCCCCTTTGCGGCCGGTATGTGCCCTCGATGTGCACTTCTGCCGAGTCTGCACTGGTGCGGGTTATTCAGCGGACTTCTTCCCAGTAGTCAAAGTGGCATTACGATGTGAAAGTGCAAACTCAGAGGAAGACTGTGAGGGTTTAGGGTGCCATTTGGGACAGGGCCATTGACTTACATAGGCATCACTTCCGTGGACCCATCACGGGATTTTCGCAGATTCCGTGAAACTACCACGGGTTTTGTTAAGGGTCCTAATTTGTGTTGATTTAAATGTTAAGGGTCCGTGTTCATTTCACGAAAATCTGTGAGAACGTTTGCATTACTAATGTACCCTTTTAATAACAAAAAATACTGCGGTATTAACTTTAGACAGGGTTTTTGTTGGTCAATGGCGCAGTCGTTTTCAGTTCCTCAAAATAGCAATGTACCAACAATGCACCTGAACACACCTTGTTTTCAGACCAGCACACCCATAGGTGAACAGATGTCTGCGAGTGCATTTGCTATTTTAACAACATCGCTGTATGTGAAATTTATGTGTTGGACTGAAACTAGCAACAAAGACATTTATAGGGTTCATTGTTTTACCAGTTAGCAAGGCAGCATTTATTGAATTAACTAATTGGGTTAAAGCTAGCCAAGTTTCCACTGCTAAAAATATTTAAGTTAATCATTTAAATGAATTAGCTTACTCAAATATTTCAAGTTAAGAGCAATTCAAATGTATGAGAACAAAATAAAAAATCTGCAATCTCTGCTTACTTTACATTTTTACTACTTTACTTACTTTACTTAACTTTACATTTCTTAGCTTAAAATTTTTTTTTACTGATTATCTAATTTTTTTTAGTTTTGCCAACTTATTCAGGCTTACAGTGTGAAGTGTGGAATATATAAATCTATCTCTGTTGTTTTATGAGGATGTATTTTTCTCTCACTGTTATATTTTATGATGATTATATCAAATGCATTATTTTTATTTTTTTGCACACATTAAGACCTTAAGATATAGCCTCCCCAGTTACATTATGTTACTTTGTTCAGCCCTGTATTTTTGATTTGAATTCATATAAGTTAATAAATATAATGTTTTTCCAGCCCTAGCAGTATTTACAGTGCATACTAAAGAGGGTTCTCAATCCTCCTGTCAGAGGAATAATGCAAAGTGGGCACGGTACCTGGGGTGTGACGTTCGTGCAACGCCTCAGCTGCCCCACTTACACCTCCAGATTGGGAGAGCAGTGGGAGCAATGATCAATAAAGCTGCTGATCAATCGTGCCCTCTCCTTTTTCTTATTCAAGGCTGAGGATCCCACTCCACTCTTGACGTAGCACTTCTTTTGCGAACTGGACTTCCTGTTCTCATTATTGTAAAGCCAGAGGATACTGCTGATCACTCCTCTGGAAGCTCAGAGTGGGGCTAGCATCCATCATTCGTCCTGAGGACCTGACACTGAGGCTTTTGATGGGTTCTTGCCAGTACTCTGTCAGGAGAATGATTAACATACTGCCGAATACCCTTTCCAACCTGACTAGACCTGTCACCTCTCATTCACAGGGTAATGGTCAGGAGTCATCAGTTCTACTGCCTGTCTATGACAGACTGACAAGATGAAGGTTTGCAGCGAAGCACAACCGTCTTCATGTGTGACTGAAATTATAACAAATTATAGTTGATCACCTTTTCTGTTGAAAGTGTTTCTCAATTCAAAGACTGTAATACACCCTAAACCAGCTTGTAAACCAGACGCTGTAAAAAGCGGACAAATTATGCTTTCATGATCTGAAAACAAAGATTTTATTGGTGTAGCTCAATGTGAGGTAATTTAGACATAAATAATATATCTAATCATTAAATGTAGATATTTCACGGCTACGATTTAAGAAAATATCTTTAACAAACACTCTCCTAAGAAAAAGCAGCTGTTATTAAATCAATTATAGCTTAAATAACATACATTTTTAAAACAACAACGTTGGAGCTGATGATGATGTGCACATTATGTTGACTCCAATAAAACAGTGCATTTTAATTTAATAGGAAAAATAAATCTGGCCAGTCTATTTGCTCATTAAATTATTTTCTTATTTCCCTAAGGGCTGAATAGTTATCTACTTCTAATCTACAGTAATATATTCCACACTTTTATCAATTTTATAAATGTAATTTAATTTTTAATTTCCTTTGGACTGCTTAAATTATTTTTTAATTATGAAGCCAGTGTTTGTTTTCCAATTACATTCGAGTAATTTATCATTTTGTCTAATTTTTTTTATGTACCTCATTATCATTAAATTTTTTCATCTAGTATTTTTAAGTTGTAATACTCTTTATTGTGAAAGGCCAGAAGACAGCATAGTCAATATGTGAACATGAAAGAAATATAGCATATGGAGAAAAGGATAGTGTCACATTTATGATTCCCTTTCACTCCCAGTAACAATTGTGGACAAGTCGGGTGTTTCGTGTGAACTTCTGAACCTATTATTTTGACCACTGTGTAAACACAAACTGAAAACAGTTCTGATACCATGGAAACACCTAATATTGGTTATGTAATGTCTAAAAAAAATGCCTTTGCTTTTGAATTAGGTTCAAAGACTCAATAAGATGTTTAATACTAGAATACCAAACAAGCTATGTTTTGTTTTGTTTTTGTAATACACATATTAATACTATATTAAATTTAAAATATAGTTTTAAGACAATACAAAAGAACCTATTATAGGACAAAGTATATATTGTCAAAGTAAGACAATATAAACACATATGACATTACAAAGCAACACAAGGGCCACACACACTTAACCAAATACAATACAGCAAAATGTAGAAACAGTCATCATATTATATAAAATTAATTATATTTCACATTATGTATTATATTGTTAAATTTCCATCAAACATGTTTATTTTTTGTAATAAGTGATCATTTATTTTGATGAGACAGTAACACCTTAGTTTAGGGTCCAATGGGGTTAATAAAGGCCTTCTGAAGTGAAACTTATTCAACTTATTAAACTTTAAACTTATTAAACTATTTCAAACCTTTTCATACTTTCTGATCAACTCTCTTCCAAGCCAACTTAAAGTTTGTCATCAAACTTTTTTGTCTAGTTATAATATATAATTATAAACTATAATTATAAATTGCACAGATCAGGCAACATTATTACCACCTTCCTAATATTGTGTTGCCAAAACAGCCCTGGCCCGTCGAGGAATGGACTCCACTAGACCCCTGAAGATGATTGTGCTGTGGTATCTGGCACCAAGATGTCAGCAGCAGATCCTTTTATCACATGTACATCGGTGTATAATCACTAGCTTCCAGAAATGGCCGTACACAAATTGAGTTCCAGTGGAGGAGTTACCTCTGACCTGATGCATGACGAATGTGGAAGTGCAAAAGAGCAAAACAAAACACCAGTCACGAATTAGAAGTCTAAACGGGTATTTCTAAAGTGATATGTCGGAGGATCTTCAGTTTGGTGCCCAGCTTTATTTTTTTGAATAACAAGAGGTGTCTTCTCTCACCTAAGCTTACGCTACTTCCTTCATCATATGCCGGATCAGAGGTCTCTCTTCCGCCGGAACTAGACTTACATACGCCCTTTACCGGAAGAAAGTGATTTATAAAGTTATAAATAATGGATATCTTTCTTACAGACATGCATTGCTTCGCTTCACAGACCTTTATTAACACCCTAGAGCCGTGTGGATTTCTTTTATAATGGATGGATGTACTTTTTTGGGTATCAAAACCTATAAGGTACAATTCACTCCCATTATAAAGATTGGCAGAGCCAGGATATTTTTATAATATAAGTCTGATTGTGTTTGGCTGAAAGAAGAATGTCATATACACTGACTTAAATTATAGGAGCATTTTTAGGTGAATTTTCTCTTTAAGGACTGGTTTGACAGTGAGATTAAATGTAATCTGTCTTAATTTTCTGGTTCAAATTAGACCTTTTCGTGTAACTGACTTAGGGCCATTGTCTAAAATGTAGTCATCAGAAAGAAAATTATAACTACATTTTAAGACTAGTATATGCCATTTGTATTTCTTGTGCATCGTATATTTATTTCTTATGTATATGCTGTGGTTATTTTACCATTATTGTAATACCTTTTAGTAAAAAAGGTAAAACACTTTGAATTACCGTTGTGAATGAAATTTGCTATTTAAATAAACTTGCTAATCCAGAATTGGTCAAAAAGCCATGGCAATGCAATTGAGCCTCAGACTGTCCATAGGAAATGTTTTTGAAGCAACAACTTGAAGAGTGTTTAAAGATTTCCCTTTGTTTTATCATGTTTGTGAATGTTTACAGATTTCGCCCATATACTTGGCTAAACATGAAGTCCATATTTTCCTTCACAATATGTATATTTCAATTGATTTTAACAGATGATTCTTCCGCTAACTGTGGTGCACAGTATGCTTTCAAATAAACAGATAACCAGCATTTTTTACGCAATGATGCCTTAAAATAAAAACTGGATGTTTCTTAGCAGTGCAGGCCGATCTTTGGCGATCCCGGTTTCCCCTGTGAAACCTGACCTGTGTGCATTGGTCCAGAATGCTTGGTTTTATTATGGAAGGCTTCAGCGGTGCCACCTTCTAACCATTCTATTGTGTGTTTAGAGAGGGAAAGGATTATGTGGTCATGTTTAAAAAGCTGAGGAAATAACTCCCCTTTGCAAAATGCTTAAATGGTGGCCAAAGAATGGGATCCTGCTTTTTTCTGCATTAGGGAACTTTGGGCTTCACCCTTCAGGTTGCTCTAGTCACCTGGTGTCTTTGCCACCCAGCAGGACACGCTTTCATCTTTTGTTGTTGAGCAGGGATTGGGCGGCGTTTTGCCATGCAGCTGGTTGAGACCACCGGTTCCCAAACCTCCCTTCTACCCCATGCAGCCAATCCAACCTCCAATATTCAGCCACCAAACATCACAGGAAAAAAAAACGTATGCTGCATTTAACAAACCTTGGGAAAATCAATGGTAATTGTAAAACACAAAGACTAAGTTCAGCCTCATGCAGTATCCAGTTTACTATATATTATATGTATGCATATATACTGTATATGAAAGCAAAGAAACTTATATTTTTGGATTACACATTAATGAAGCATTCAAGACCATGCTTAATATTCCTCAAAAACAGAAGACTGGAGTAATGGCTGCTGAAAATTCAGCTTTGCGTCACAGTAATAAATTGCATTTTAAAATATATTACATTAGAAAACAGTCATTTTAAATTGCACAAATATTTCACAATATTTACTGCATTTTGTGATCAAATTAACGCAGCCTTAAGAGACTATTTCAAAAACATTACAAAATCTTTCCGACCCCAAACTTTTTAACGGTAGTGAAAAACGCCCAAAGTTAAAGATAATTGTGTCTTAAGACTCACGTGGCATTCACACCACGATATCTAACGGCAACAAGCTACGGATGCAGAATGTGGGACTCTTTATTGGATAAGTGGAGTTCCTTTGTGCTTTTGAACTGAAGATAGCCCGTTGGGATCTTAATCACTGGCTTTCGGAGGTAACCAGTGTTCAGAGGCAAAGGATAAAGAAGCCGCAGCCATTCAAGGAGCTGTTGATCTAGACCTCATTGTTCTCGCCACTATGGCTTGGGTAAGCAAGGTAAATAAATGGCAAACAAAAGGCGGTGCTTCACAGCAAAGCAGGCTCTGTGGGGGGTTCATGTCCTTAGACTGCATGAGCCGAGGCCTGCAGCCTTCATTATGAGTGCCACTCGCACCTTCGAGGACTGTATGTCCCCACTGTCCCTCGCCAGACATAGGTCTGTCACAGCGCCTTTCGACGAGGAAAATGGCACAATTAGCACTGTATTCCCCTGACAACAACACCTGTAGGAATACATTCTTAAAAACTGCTCATGATGATCCTTAGACCTTTTAGTAATACGATGTTTTTATCTGATCCATATAATTGCCCCAAAAAGTAACTGGACACTTTTCGTCACAGTTAAAAGGTCTGAATGTAATTGCACTAAACACAAAAATATAAAAAGTACTATTGTCGACACTATTGTCGAAACGATCTCCATTCACATGGATCCACAAAAATGACTAAAATCTCTGTATTTCATGCCAGGCCAGTAGTTGCCAATGTCACTTTGTAAAGAAACACCACAAACCTATAGGCTGAACAGATAATACGCATAAGTGATTCTGTAATTGGAGATTTTGCATTTCCACAAGTTAAGGGAAAAAACTGTCCACTAACAGAAATTCTGTAGTAAACAAGTATTCTTATTGAAAACATATTCAGTTTTATAATTCATCGCTTGCCAAACACGTTAGTTCCTTTTTAGTTTTAACAAAAAAGTAATTTCTTTATAGTAATGTTTGTCAACTATGTTAGACAAATTAGGCAATGTGTCAAAATAGCATTGGAAACAGAATTTGACGGTAACAGAATTGACATTAGCCAAAACATTAGCCACTTGCTAGCATAAATGCTAATCTCACATGGCACTAATGAAATCATGATTAAAAGATTTTTAAACAACCCACTGTGATCAGTAATAAATTCTGTTTCCGTTTTACAAAATAATGCTTAAGAACTTTTTAGATTTAAATATTTTCTAAGAGAGAGCACACACACCTTTCAGTGCTTCAGATCTTATCATTGAGGGAAAGTTACATAATTTCCTGTATCTCAGTTGTGAGAGATAATTCCACCAATTTTAAAGTAAAGTATGGTACAGTAACATAATGGATTCATTTATTGCATTTTTTACCAAAAGAAAAGCAAAATAAAATTATTTTGAAAAACCGATTGACTAATTCGGACAACAAGAAATCATGATTTTAAGCTATAAGACACTTTTTACAGAATGTTGTTACATCCTGTTACATCTTGTGATCCATGACAATGAGTAACAAATTATTAAAATATATATTTTTTTAAAATAACCATTTGTAAAAGAGCAGGGGGAAAAAGTACCTAAAAGTTAAAGTAGTAAAAGTTGTTTATTATAAATTATCTGCAATTATAGAATCACCCATATGCGCATAATGTCACTGTTTTCACAAATTTGTGTTTTTGTAGTTTACACGGAGACAATAATGGTATCATTCTCAAAAACTTGCACTTTAAAACCGATTTTTAAAAGTTTGTGTTTTCAGGCCTGCAAAACGCTGTTGTCTTGTAAATAAATGGTCAAAATGCAATAGTTCCCATAGTTGTTGAAAATTGTGTCATGGAAACGGCCTCTGCATCTGCAAAACAGTGACTCAGTGGTTTACATTTAATCAACTGGTCTTGAACTATGTTTTATGAAGCAGTGTTATGTTAGTATGATTTATGCAATTAGAGTTTTGAAAAAGCTTTTTATATATTTTATAATTTGTTTGTTGTTTTATTTTAGGTTATCTTCTGTAATTTTGTTGTGATTATTTTTTAATTATGTGCACCCTAATGAAAAAAAATGTATACCAAATGTAAACCAATACAAAATCTATACATTAAAATACATTTATTTCAGACTCAAGTGTTGCGTGCGTTGATAGGAAAGAACAGGAGGATCCAATAGCGAATACATAAGATAGATCAGAACACCAATGTCTCAGAACGCAGTGAAGCAGCACAGTCCATAAAGGGAGGATGGCAGGGCGCTGGATGTTTCTCTATGAAGCAAGGAGGCAAAAGGGCAGACAGGGTTGGCTAGAACTGGAACCAGAGCAAACCTGGGTGTTGCTGGGACTGGCGGATTAATGTGGGAGTGAAAACCTAGTTTTAATTTGGAGACATAAAAGGCGGGGTGAATCCTCCCGTATACTGAAGGTAGTTTGAGGCGGACTGTCACCAGACTAATGATTTTGGGGACAGGAAATGGGCCAATGAATTTAGGAGCCAGTTTGTTACTTACGGAACGCAGGGTAATGTTCTTGGATGAAAGCCACACTTTCTGACCCACAACATAGACGGGAGGCTTAGAACGGTGGCAATTGGCTTGGGCCTTGGTCCGTCTACCCACATGGAGCAGATTCTCACAGGCTCTATTCCATGTGTGACGACACCTCTGGATGAAGGTGGGGGAGGAGGGGACCGCAACTTCGGATTCCAGACTAGGAAAGATAGGTGGCTGGTAACCTAAACTACACTTAAACGGAGAGCAGCCCGTGGCCGACACTGAATACGAGTTGTGAGCGTACTCAACCCAAGAAATCAGTTGGCTCTAAGAGGAAAGGTTCTTGGCAGCAAAATGTTGCAACAGTCTCTCAAGATCCTGATTGGCTCACTCGGTTTGACCATTGCTCTGGGGATGGAAACCCGAAACAGACTAACTGGGATAAAATTAACCATTTTCGAGAACCGGTCTACATCGGTCAAAACGACCGAACAAGCCAATACGAATTCCCAGATGTTCCGAGCTATACCAGGCCACCAGAACCGTTGCTTGACCAAAAACTTGGTTTTATTGACTCCTGGATGAAAAGCTACATTGGAACCATCACCCCATCAAATCACATTGGACCGACCTCCCTCAGGCACAAATAAACGATTCTGTGGGCCACCGGGAGGGGCGTTGCCCCATCTAAGGCTGAGTTGACCTTCGATTCTACCTTGTCACGTCACAGACAAGGGAAAATGGTGCGAGGACTCAAGTGCAGAAAATGATTAAATATTTATTTATAACAAATAAAACATAAACTCAAAACAAAACCCACGAGGGGGAAAAACACATAATAGAATAATAAAATATAAACTTAAACAAACCAACAGAATCACGGGGAGGACGGAAGACGCAGACATTACACAAGGATCCAACACAGACTGACAAACACAAGGAGCTTATAAAGGGAAGAAATCAAGAGGGAACAGGTGGGAGAAATCAACACTAATCAGATAACAAGGGGGAGGGATCAGACAATGACAGGAGCACATGCAAGACATGACAAAACCCACATGTGCACACAAGACAGGACAGGCATGTGACATTACCCCCTCCTTAAGGAGCGGCTACCAGACGCTCCACTAGGGACGGGCGGGACAGACCAGGGCGGGACGGGAGGGACAGACCAGGGCGGGACGGGAGGGACAGACCAGGGCGGGACGGGACGGACAGACCAGGGCGGGACGGGACGGACAGACCAGGGGGGCACGGGAGGGACAGACCAGGGGGGCACGGGAGGGACAGACCAGGGGGGCACGGGAGGGACAGACCAGGGGGGCACGGGAGGGACAGACCAGGGCGGCACGGGAGGGACAGACCAGGGCGGCACGGGAGGGACAGACCAGGGCGGGACGGGAGGGACAGACCAGGGCGGGACAGGGGAAACAAACAAGGAAGGAACAGACAAGGGAGGGGTCAACAAGGGAAACATGGGGAAAACAAAAAGTTCAGGAGGCCATGGTGGCACACAAAGTTCGAATGACCAGGGCGGCCCGCCGAAGTCGGGAGGCCCACCGAGTTCAGGTGGCCGGGGCGGCCCGCAGAGTTCAGGCGGCCAGGGCGGCATGGGTAGAGCAGGGCGCCAGGGAGGCGCGGTGAGAGCAGGACTCCTGGGTGGTGCGGCCAGTGCAGGGAGCGCCAGGGAGGCGCGGCGAGAGCAGGACGCCTCAGCGGCGCGGCGAGAGCAGGACGCCTCAGCGGCGCACGGAGAGCAGGACGCCTCAGCGGCGCACGGAGAGCAGGACGCCTCAGCGGCGCACGGAGAGCAGGACGCCTCAGCGGCGCACGGAGAGCAGGACGCCTCAGCGGCGCACGGAGAGCAGGACGCCTCAGCGGCGCACGGAGAGCAGGACGCCTCAGCGGCGCACGGAGAGCAGGACGCCGCAGCGGCGCACGGAGAGCAGGACGCCTCAGCGGCGCACGGAGAGCAGGACGCCTCAGCGGCGCACGGAGAGCAGGACGCCTCAGCGGCGCACGGAGAGCAGGACGCCTCAGCGGCGCACGGAGAGCAGGACGCCTCAGCGGCGCACGGAGAGCAGGACGCCTCAGCGGCGCACGGAGAGCAGGACGCCTCAGCGGCGCACGGAGAGCAGGACGCCTCAGCGGCGCACGGAGAGCAGGACTGCTCAGGGGCGCAGGGAGAGCTGGGCGCCTCAGGGGCGCAGGGAGAGCTGGGCGCCTCAGGGGCGCAGGGAGAGCAGGACGCCTCAGCGGCGCACGGAGAGCAGGACGCCTCAGCGGCGCACGGAGAGCAGGACGCCTCAGCGGCGCACGGAGAGCAGGACGCCTCAGCGGCGCACGGAGAGCAGGACGCCTCAGCGGCGCACGGAGAGCAGGACGCCTCAGCGGCGCACGGAGAGCAGGACGCCTCAGCGGCGCACGGAGCGCAGGGCGCCTCAGCGGCGCAGGGAGAGCAGGGCGCCTCAGGGGCGCAGGCAGGGCGTTGGGGAAACTTCTCCAGTCCAGCAGTATCCACCGGCACTGGGACCACCGGAATACGATCTGCTGGCATTGGGACCACCGGAACATGATCTGCCGGAACTGGGACCACCGGAACACGATCTGCCGGCACAGGGACCACCGGAACTGCCTCCGGGGCTTCGGATAAAGCCCTGTGCTCCTTCCACGCATGCAGGACTGCCACCACAAAGCATCCCATCACAGCCCTCCAGGCCGTTTCCGGACTCGGGACCACCGGAACGGAGTCCACCGGCACAGGGACCACCGGAACACGATCCACCAGCACAGGGACCACCGGAACACGATCCACCGGCACAGGGACCACCGGAACACGATCCACCGGCACAGGGACCACCGGAACACGATCCACCGGCACAGGGACCACCGGAACACGATCCACCGGCACAGGGACCACCGGAACACGATCCACCGGCACAGGGACCACCGGAACACGATCCACCGGCACAGGGACCACCGGAACACGATCCACCGGCACAGGGACCACCGGAGCACGATCCACCGGCACAGGGACCACCGGAGCACGATCCACCGGCACAGGGACCACCGGACCACGATCCACCGGCACAGGGACCACCGGCGCACGATCCACCGGAACTGGGACCACCGGAGTGGTGGATGACACCCTGTGCTTTTCCCAAGCATGCAGGACTGCCACCACAAACCCTCCCATTACGGCCCTCCAGGCCATGTCTGGACTCGGGATTCCCGGACTCGGGACCCCCGGAACTGGCACCGAGGGAGAACTTCTCTGCTGAGTCCTCATAGTATGGTTGGATCCTTCTGTCACGTCACAGACAAGGGAAAATGGTGCGAGGACTCAAGTGCAGAAAATGATTAAATATTTATTTATAACAAATAAAACATAAACTCAAAACAAAACCCACGAGGGGGAAAAACACATAATAGAATAATAAAATATAAACTTAAACAAACCAACAGAATCACGGGGAGGACGGAAGACGCAGACATTACACAAGGATCCAACACAGACTGACAAACACAAGGAGCTTATAAAGGGAAGAAATCAAGAGGGAACAGGTGGGAGAAATCAACACTAATCAGATAACAAGGGGGAGGGATCAGACAATGACAGGAGCACATGCAAGACATGACAAAACCCACATGTGCACACAAGACAGGACAGGCATGTGACATACCTCCCATGTGAGTGCAGAGGTAATGAGTCTCTTTTAGGAAAAATGCACTGTTTTTAGAACCCGGGAGAGAACGAGAGAAAAATCAAAATGTCAGAAAAAAGAGCCCATCGAGCCTGCCTAGAGTTGGGTCTTTTAGCAGATCTGATATACTCCAGATACTTATGATCGGCCCAAACTATAAAAGGAACCCGCAATCCTTCTAACCAATGGCGCCATTCCTCCAATGCAAGCTTGACTGCCAACAATTCCCTGTTACCAATGTCGTAATTGCATTTGGCTGGCGATATGCGATGGGAAAAAAACACGCATGGGTGCATCTCGCCGTCCGAGGAAGAGCACTGGGAAAGAACCGCTCCTACCCCCACCTCTGACGTGTCAACCTCCACCACAAACTGACGTGATGTATCAGGGGCAATGAGAATGGGAGCCGAAACAAAGCGGCTCTTAAGGTTGGAAAATGCCAGGTCAGAGGCACGGCTAGTTGGCTGAAATTACGAATGAAGTGTCGATAGAAATTGACAAACCCCAGAAACCTCTGCAGGGCCTTACGGGAATCTAGGGTTGGCCAATCTATCACAGCCTTAACCTTGTCGGGATCCATGCGCATTCCCTCGGATGAAACAATGTGCCCTAGGAATAGAACAGTCTGCGCATGGAAAGCACATTTCTCCACCTTGACAAAAAGCCCATTCGCTAGCAACCTCTAGAATACTAGTCTGACGTGCTGGACATGTTCCTGGAGAGACAAAGAAAATATCAAAATGTCATCCAATAAATGAACTGATCTACCATGTCTCCCAGCACGTCATTAACTAGTGCTTGGAAGACTGCAGGGGAGTTAGACAGCCCGAACGGCATGACCAAGTATTCAAAGTACCCCCTTGGGGTATTAAAATGCAGACTTCCATTCATCCCCCTCTCTTATGCAGACCAAATGATAAGCATTATGTAAATCCAGTTTTGTGAATATCGATGCTCCCTCCAACCTCTCAAAGGCTGAAGACATCAACGGTAAAGGATAGGTATTCTTTACTGTGATGTTGTTAAACCCTTGGTAATCAATACATGGTCATTGTACCATCCTTATTACCCACATAAAAGAACTTCACTCCTGCAGGAGAAGAAGAGGGCCGGATGAACTTAGATGCTAGTGAATCAGAAATGTATTTCTCCATGGCCTCCCTTTCTGGAATAGAAAGTGAGAACTTGCCCTTAGGCAGAGACTTACCCGGAATAAGATCTATAGCACAGTCATAGGGACTCACTGAACACTTCCTTCAGGTTGAGGTACTCCCTGGGCACGTTAGCCCATGCAGGAATCTGTTTCACTGCGCCTCCTTGTTCCATTTACACTCAGCGGTCAATGTCCGGAACTGAATCATGTACTCTGACACCGAATGCTTGCCTTGATGTAAGTCCGATAGTTTGCAAGCCGCATCGCGACCCGCTGCTGCTCGATCGAAGACCCTGTCTGAGTTCCACTGAGAGTGTCTGGAAAGAAGAGCAGCATTGATGGTCATTTTCCCAAACCGCCGTTCCCCAGACCGCCGCACGGCCAGATAGCAGGTTGATCACCAATGCCACCTTAGCTCTCTCAGTAGCAAACGTAAGAGGCTGTAGTGAGAAGAATAGAGATCATAGAGTCAAAAAAGGTCTGCATAACTCGGGCTCACCCGAGTGCCTCTCTGGTGTAGGAATACGTGGCTCATGAGGGTTGGTGATGGCGACTGGGTTGGGGGGAACGGACGGCGGGCTGGGCGCATTGGGCGATGTCAGCTGTTTGATTTGAGTCGTGAGCTCGGACACCTGCTTCACTAGTGCCTGCACGGCCCGTGCATTAGCGGTGACATGTTTCTCCTGCCACTCCATACATTGACTGTTTACACTCTGATACTCTTGTAATTCAGCTATCTTCGCTGGATCCATGATGTGGTCAGATCGTTCTGTCCCGTGCTCTGGTAGGAAAGAACAGGAGGATCCAATAGTGAATTAACAATGTTTTATTACTCTCAATACACAAGGTAGATCAGAACAGTAATGTCTCAGAACGCAGTAAAGCAGCACAGTCCATAAAAGGAGGATGGCAGGGCGCTGGATGTTTCTACGTGAAGCAGGGAGGCAAAAGGACAACAGGGTCGGCTGGAACCAGAACCGGAGTGAAGAAATCCCACAACGAACAAGAAACACACAGGAAACCCACAGGAGTCACTGTAATGATCTTACAACAAGACTGAGTGAGACACACAAATAAATAGGCCATGTAATGAGGTGCAGCAGGTGAGAGTGTTTGGTAGCCTTGACAAGCCAGACCCACATCAAGATGTTTGGTCTGAAAACTCACCATTGACAGGGGTCAATCCGAGGGGCGGGATAAACGGTTGTCTTTCAAACTCCCTCTGCACGGCGTGCACGCAATTGGATAGCGCTGCAACCAACCAGAGCAAGTTGAAGGATTAAACGTTCGCCGTATCCGGTCGGCAAAACTCAGAACACATCTTCCCTTCTTAAGAATGACTTCAGTGCCGTTCTTTGTTCTTAAAAGTTAAGAGAAAAGCTTAACTTTTCTAAGTCTTCCAGAGTCGCAGTTAAAGCTGACTTGATAGACCGCCATTCGCCAGCTTCTGTGTTTTTACTAGAAGAAGCACGCAAGTGCAACTCTTCCGTCATTATGTTAAGCCCCGCCCACCGACTCTATACACGATGTGATTGGCCCGACTAGAGTTTGGGGTTTACAGCTCAGAAGTGTATTGAGAGTTGCTAGACGACACTCACGGCAGATTAGATATGCTGCCGCTAGGGTGCGTCTAGATTTCTAGGCTAAGTGTTTGGGTGATGAGTAATCAGTGACCACGCCTCCAACAACACCACACAACACATACAGAATGAGACGATGAATTTGTGAACCGTGACAGTTGAGTAGTACAAATCTATCAACATATATGACTTAAGACTTACTGATATAAATGTAAGTAAATAAATAATAATTAACTTGTATCTCTTTGATGCACATTTCTTACCATTAAACCTAAAATGTAAGGATAGTATGATGATCACTGTAATGTTTTGCACCCATCTTATTTTATTTTAGCTTCATGTCAAATAATACAAATGGTTTAATAGTTTTAATTTTGGACTTACTTTATATTAGGGGGCCAAAACAACTATATACTGAGAATTAAATTAAAGGTCCCGTTCTTTGTGTGTTTTCGAAGCTTTGATTATGTTTACAGTGTGCAATATAACATGAGTTCATGTTTTGCGTGTAAAAAAACAGTATTTTTCACACAATTTACTTATCTGTACAGCGCTGTTTTCTCTGTGCTAAAAACGGCCTGATAATTTCCTTGTTCTATCAGGTCCCTCCTTCAGAAACAGGTAACGAGTTCTGATTGGGCCAGCGCTTCCCGTGTTGTGATTGAACAGCAGCTTAGCCCACTTTGCCCAGAAATGTCCCGCCTCTTACCATAACGGGGAGATGCAAGCGCTGAATGCGCCGCTCTTCTCCACGTGGGAGAGTAACAAGACCACGTCCCCTATTTTGCGTGTTCTTGTGGGCGGAGGGTTAGTCAACAAACGGTTCTAGTGACGTCATTACATCCCTGCACTTCCTGCTGTAGTCCAAACCGGCCGTTCGCTGTAGGCTTTGAAAGGGAACTTCTGTTAAATAAAATATCTCACTTGGCATTGAACTTTGAGCTTTATAATTTTACAGGTATTATTTATGCTCTAACAGCAACATTTCACATTAACTAAAGTTTGAAAGATGGAATCGCGAAGAACGGGACCTTTAAGAATTTGATACAATGCACTTATTGTGTACATACATATTTACTTACATCTTAAAAAAAATACCAGCATGTAATTACATCTGTAATTAATTTTTGTAATTACATTTATAATTACACTGTTGACACTTCCCTTACACATAAACCTACACTTAAACTTACTCATACCACCACACCTGTCCCTAACTTTACCCGTATCCCACCTGATACAAATACATTAATGGGTGATTCTTCAATTATGGGCATGTTTGCCTTGTGGATGTTTATAAAATAAACTCTCTTAAAACACATTTCATACTCTCACTAGCTCATTTAATTTATCCACTATGTCCAAATGTTGACTTGTACATCATAAGAGGATTCAACCATTAATATATACAGGTGCTGGTAATATAATTATATCATCAAAACGTTTATTTATTTCACTAATTCCATTCAAAAAGTGAAACTTGTATATTATATTCATTCATTACACACAAACTGATATATTTCAAATGTTTATTTCTTTTAATTTTGATGATTATAATTGGCAACTAAGAAAAACCCCAAATTCAGTATCTCAGACAATTAGAATATTGTGAAAGAGTTCAATATTAAAGACAACTGGTGCTACACTCTAATCAGCTAATTAACACAAAACACCTGTAAAGGCCTTTAAATGGTCTCTCAGTCTAGTTATGTAGGCTACACGAGACTGCTTGGGGAAGAGTGCTGACTTGACCGTTGTCCAAAAGACGACCATTGACACCTTGCAAAAGCAGGGCAAGACACAAAAGGTCTGGCTGTTCACAGAGCTCTGTATTCAAAAATCTGGGGAAGATTCACAAAGATTGGACTGCCGTTCGAGTCAGTGCTTCAAGAACCACTACGCACAGACGTATGCAAGACATGGGTTTCAGCTGTCGCAATCCTTGTGTCAAGCCACTTTTGACAGCTCACTGTCAGAAGCGAGTCGCCTGGGCTAAAGAAAAAAAGGACTGCTGAGTGGCCCAAGGTTATGTTCTCTGATGAAAGCAAATTTTACATTTCCTTTGGAAAACAGGCTCCCGGAGTCTGGAGGAAGAGAGGAGAAGCACACAATCAATCCACGTTGCTTGAGGTCCAGTGTAAAGTTTCCACAGTCAGTGATGGTTTGAGATGTCACGTCATCTGATGGTGTCGGTCCACTGTGTTTTCTGAGGTCCAAGGTCAACCCAGCCGTATACCAGGAAGTATTAGTGCACTATATATATATATATATATATATATATATATATATATATATATATATATATATATATATATATATATATATATATATATATATATATATATATATATATATATATATGTTTCAGTTTATTAGAGGATAAACCCTTGAGATGAAACATCTCGTTTTCGAGGGGGTCCTCAAAATAACATCAGACAATTACATTCTCACACATACAAAAACTCTTCCACACAAACATCCACCCCAATCCGTCCCCCCTCTGACCACAAAATATTCATATAAACAGCATAAAGTAATTACAATTTCAAAAACAAAATATTACAGGAGAGAACCATATTTGAGAGCACCGTATTTGATTAAGTCACCAAGAACAAACAGAAAGATACATATAACCCAAGTATACATAAAATAAAATAAAAATAAATAAAAAAAAGTAAGAAATTAAATTAGTAAAATTAATAATAATAATAAATAAATAAATAGACCATATATAATTCATCTCATATAGAGAAACATTTACAATGATCACGTGATTGTAAATAAGCTAACAGAGCTGTCTTAAAGTTTGAATTTGAAAGCGCGTCTTCCAATTTCTTTTGATATATTTGGGACAGAAAAAAAAAGATGATCATGGTGTCTCAGGCCATAAGTTGACCTATATGGGATTAGATATTGCTTCAAGTAAAGAGGATAATTAAAAAAGATACATTTATAAATAAACTGAAACCAGTGTAGCTGTCGTCTGGCCTTAGGAGATAAAACATTCAATTGTTGATACATAGAGCAATGATGGGTTAGGAAAGGACATCTCAACACAAATCGACAGAGACTGTTATAGACAACATTTAAGGGTTTCAAACATGATTCTGTTGTACTCATATAAACAAAGTCAGCATAATCAATAATAGAAAATAATAGCTGAGTTACCAGTCTTAATCTAATTAGTGGTGGAAAACAATTAATTGAACGATATAATAATCTTAAATTATAGTTTACTTTTCTCACAATAGAGTCAATATGAGGCCTGAAGGAGAGACTGGAATCAAGCCAGAGGCCCAAATATTTAAATTTCTCAACATGCTCCATAAGTAACCTATCTGAGAATTTAATTGATAGACTATTACATTGGTTATACCGGACAGAACGAGTGGAAAATAACATACTATATGATTTACTTTTGTTCAATATAAGTCCGTTATCTGAAAGCCACCTTTGAATAATATTAAAATCAAATTGCAGTGAGGATTGAATTAAATTAATATCACGTTTTGAAGAATAAATAACTGTGTCGTCAGCATACAAGAGAATTTGACTATCAACACAAATTTGAGGGAGGTCATTGATCAAAATTGAAAATAAAAGAGGGCCTAAACAAGAACCTTGAGGAACACCCTTATCCATTATCACGAACTGAGAGAAAGAATCATTAACAATTACACACTGACGTCTGTAATGAAGATATGAACTAAACCATAAAATGGACTGTTCGGAGAGACCAATATTATATAATTTGTCTAAGAGAATATAATGATCAACCAGATCAAACGCTTTGGTAAGATCTATAAATATTGCTCCAGTGGACAAATTATTGTCCAAAGACGACGTAACATCATTAACAAATTTTGAAAGAGCAGTAGTGGTTGAAAAATTGGGCCTAAAACCTGATTGATTTGGAGAAAGAATAGAAAACTCATTAAGGTATTTAAACAATCTCTTGAATATAATTTTTTTCAATATGTTCACTACATTACTAATAATTGAGATTGGTCTGTAATTATTAGGATCAAGAGGATCACCACTTTTATATAAAGGTGTTACTCTTGCACACTTCCACATGACTGGGACTTTACAAGTAGATATAGATAAATTAAATAAATCACATAATGGATATGCTAGAACATGAGAGGCAACCTTAATAAACTTTATCTGGAGATCATCTATACCAACTGCACTTCCAGATTTAATTTCAGAAATTGCCTGCTGCATATATATATATATATATACAGGTCCTTATAAAAAAGTTAGTATATTGTGATAAAAGTTCATTATTTTCCATAATGTAATGATAAAAATTAAACTTTCATATATTTTAGATTCATTGCACACCAACTGAAATATTTCAGGTATTTTATTGTTATAATACTGATGATTTTGGCATACAGCTCATGAAAACCCAAAATTCCTATCTCAAAAAATAGCATATCATGAAAAGGTTCTCTAAACGAGCTATTAACCTAATCATCTGAATCAACTAATTAACTCTAAACACCTGCAAAAGATTCCTGAGGCTTTTAAAAACTCTCAGCCTGGTTCATTACTCAAAACCGCAATCATGGGTAAGACTGCCGACCTGACTGCTGTCCAGAAGGCCATCATTGACACCCTCAAGCGAGAGGGTAAGACACAGAAAGAAATTTCTGAACGAATAGGCTGTTCCCAGAGTGCTGTATCAAGGCACCTCAGTGGGAAGCTGTGGGAAGGAAAAAGTGTGGCAAAAAACACTGCACAATGAGAAAAGGTGACCGGACCCTGAGGAAGATTGTGGAGAAGGACCGATTCCAGACCTTGGGGGACCTGCGGAAGCAGTGGACTGAGTCTGGAGTAGAAACATCCAGAGCCACCGTGCACAGGTGTGTGCAGGAAATGGTCTACTGGTGCCGCATTCCCCAGGTCAAGCCACATTTGAACCAGAAACAGCAGCAGAAGCACCTGACCTGGCCTACAGAGAAGCAGCACTGGACTGTTGCTCAAATTTTGCATGTCATTCAGAAATCAAGGTGCCAGAGTCTGGAGGAAGACTGGGGAGAAGGAAATGCCAAAATGCCTGAAGTCCAGTGTCAAGTACCCACAGTCAGTGATGGTCTGGGGTGCAATTGTCAACTGGTTGTGTTGGTCCACTGTGTTTTATCAAGGGCAGGGTCAATGAAGCTATCTATGAGGAGATTTTGGAGCACTTCATGCTTCCATCTGCTGAAAAGCTTTATGGAAATGAAGATTTCGTTTTTCAGCACAACCTGGCACCTGCTAACAGTGCCAAAACCACTGGTAAATGGTTTACTGACCATGGTATTACTGTGATCAACTGGCCTGCCAACTCTCCTGACCTGAACCCCATAGAGAATCTGTGGGATATTGTGAAGAGAAAGTTGAGAGACGCAAGCAACACTCTGAATGAGCTTAAAGGACAACTCCGGTGAGAAATGAACCTAGGTGTAATTAACAGATAGTTACAGAGTAGATACTTCTCTGGGATGCGTTTTCATGGAAATCGAATGTAAAGAGTTTTATCTCTAAAAACAGATTAGCTTATAACACTAGTCTATGGGGCACCGGGTAGTGAAATTAAATCGCTAGTTAATACTACTAACAAGGCTAAAAATAGCCTCACACTAACACGGTAGCATAATGAGGGTCTACATGCAAACCGAAGCATTGAGAACTTTGTAAGAGTACAAACAGTTTAATAAGAAGATACTTTATAAACACAGTGCATTACGAGCCATCTTGGAAAACAGTCTTGACTCATCGAGCCACGAGTGCTCTGCTAAGTGATGAACTGTGACTTGGAATCTCATATGGTCCGTTGTTTCCGTAAGAAAACACTGAACACTGAGCAAAACACTGAACACAACAGAGAAACTAAATAAATAAAAATAAAAATGTCCATGTTATTACATTTCACAAACTTAATTCCTATCGACCAGCTCACTTAGAACAGCGCTCGTGGATCGATTCGTCGAGATTTTTTTCCAAGATGGCGCCTGTCCGTGAACGCGTAATGCATGTTGCTATGTTTATAAAGTATCTTCTTATTAAACTTTTTGTACACTTACAAAGTTCTCAATGCTTCGGTTTGCATGTAGGGACCCTCATTATGCTAGCGTGTTAGTGTGAGGCTTTTTTGAGCCTTGTTAGTGGTATTAACTAGCGATTTAATTTTACTACCCTGTGTCTACCCTGTGCCCCAGACAAGCGCTATATACATATATATATATATACATATATACATATATATATATATATATATATATATATATATATATATATATATATATATCTGATATATCTGATATATCTGATATATATATATATATATATATATATATATATATATATATATATATATATATATATATATATATATATATATATATATATATATATATATATATCTGTTTTTAGAGATAAAACTCTTTACATTCGATTTTCATGAAAACGCATCCCAGAGAACGATCTACTCAGTAACCATCTGTTAATTACCCCTAGGTTCATTTCTCACCAGAGTTGTCCTTTAAGGCCGCTATCGAAGCATCCTGGGCCTCCATAACACCTCAGCAGTGCCACAGGCTGATTGCCTCCATGCCACGCCGCAAGAAGTCATTTCTGCAAAAGGATTCCCGGCCAAGTATTGAGTGCATAACTGAACATAATTATTTGAAGGTTGACTTCTTTTGTATTAAAAACAATTTTCTTTTATTGGTCATTGTGGCAAGCAGCGGGGCGAGGGACCGCAAGAGCGGGCCGGTGACGAGTGTTAATGAGTGCCAGCTGCATGACACACCGGTTTCGTCTCGCGGCCATGTGACGGGAGCATAAAAGGAGGAGGAAAGGCAGCGGAAGAGGAGAGAGGACCAGGGCTAGATTTTATGTTGAGTTTTGTTAACGTTTTATTATGTGTGTGTGGGCAGTCGTCCGTGAGGGGCTGCCCACGTTTTATTATGTGTGTGTGGGCAGTCGTCCGTGAGGGGCTGCCCACGTTTTATTATGTGTGTGGGTGTCTGGGCAGTCGTCCGTGAGGGGCTGCCCACGGTTTTACTTTCGTTTTGTTTATTTTGAATTAAAAAGTTTTGAACGTTTGCTGGTTCCCGCCTCCTTCCTTCCCATCTACGAACATCGTTACACTGGTGATACATACACTGGACATGCTGTCGAAGAACCCTTGCTGCTGAGGGGGATCGCGGTTCTGAGGAGGCCGGGCAGCGCGGATGAATGAGGACCACGAGGGTTGCCCGAGGCGATGGTGCTGGAGCGAGGAAGGTGGGACAGAGACCTCGCTGCCATGCCCCTGGGTCGAGGTGGGGTGGCTGCCGTCCGAGAGGGAGCGGAGGAGTCGCCACGCTTGACGTGAGCCGGAGCCTGCTGCCGTCCGCCTGATAGGGGAGGACCAGGGAGCGCGTGGCTCACTGCCGGGTCCCTCAGTAGGGGGCGGAGGAGGATCGAGCTGTCCACCAAGCGTCCAGTGCCATCGCACAGCACCGCGAGGAAAAGCCTCTCGGCGGGTGGAGGGCCGAACGGCAGTGTGTCTGGGAACCGGACCAGATTTTTTTCTTTTTTTTTTTATTCCCTCTCCCCCTTCTCTCGTTCTCTAGCTCCTTGTGCTCCCGTCTCCATTTCTCTCGCCTCTCTGTCCTTACCCCCAGGTGCCGCGGCCGCCATGATTGTTTATTTATTTTGAATTAAAAAGTTTTTAACGTTCGCCGGTTCCCGCCTCCTTCCTTCCCATCTACGAACATCGTTACAGTCATATTCTTAAATATGCTAATTTTTTGAGATAGGAATTTGGGGTTTTCATGAGCTGTATGCCAAAATCCTCAATATTAAAACAATAAAAGACCTGAAATATTTCAGTTGGTGTGCAATGAATCTAAAATATATGAAAGTTTAATTTGTATTATTACATTATGGAAAATAATGAACTTTTATCACAATATGCTAATTTTTTGAGAAGGACCTGTATACACGCACGCACACACACTCACCTTAAGGATTATTAGGAACACCATACTAATAGTGTGTTTGACCCCATGTCACCTTCAGAACTGCCTTAATTATACATGGCATTGATTCAACAAGGTGCTGAAGCATTCTTTACAAATGTTGGCCCATATTGATAGGATAGCATATTGCAGTTGATGGAGATTTTTGGGATGCACATCCAGGCAACAAAGCTTCCATTCCACCACATCCCAAAGATGCTCTATTGGGTTGAGATCTGGTGACTGTGGGGGCCATTTTAGTACAGTGAACTCATTGTCATGTTCAAGAAACCAATTTGAAATGATTTAAGCTTTGTGACATGGTGCATTATCTTGCTAGAAGTAGCCATCAGAGGATGGGTACATGGTGGTCATAAAGGGATGGACAAGGTCAGAAACAATGCTCAGGTAGGCCAGGGCATTTAAACGATGCCCAATTGGCACTAAGGGGCCTAAAGTGTGCCAAGAAAACATCCCCACACCATTACACCACCACCAGCAGCCTGTACAGGTAACAAGGCATGATGGATTCATGTTCTAATTCTGTTTACGCCAAATTCTGACTCTACCATCTGAATGTCTCAACAGAAATCGAGAATCATCAGATCAGGCAACATTTTTCCAGTCTTCAACTGTCCAAGTTTGGTGAGCTTGTGCAATTTGTAGCCTCTTTTTCCTATTTGTAGTGGAGATGAGTGGTACCCAGTGGGGTCTTCTGCTGTTGTAGCCCATCCACCTCAAAGTTGTGCGTGTTGTGGCTTCACAAATGCTTTGCTCCATACCTCGGTTGTAACGAGTGGTTATTTCAGTCAAAGTTGCTCTTCTATCAGCTATCAGCTTGAATCAGTCGGCCCATTCTCCTCTGACCTCTAGCATCAACAAGGCATTTTCACCCACAGGACTGCCGCATACTGGATGTTTTTCTTTTCCTTTTCACACCATTCTTTGTAAACCCTAGAAATGGTTGTGTGTGAAAATCCCAGTAACTAAGCACATTGTGAAATACTCAGACCGGCCCGTCTGGCACCAACAACCATGCCACACTCAAAATTGAATCACCTTTCTTTCCCATTCTGACATTCAGTTTGGAGTTCAGGAGATTGTCTTGACCAGGACCACACCCTTAAATGCATTGAAGCAACTGCCATGATTGTGTGTATGTATGTATGTATATATATATATATATATATATATATATATATATATATATATATATATATATATATATATATATATATATATATACATATACAATCATGGCAGTTTAACTCTGCTCCCCACCCATGGGTCCAATATTGCATCATCACAATCATTCAAAATATGCTGCAGAGCTGGAGTGTTTAATAACATTCTGTGATGAAAATGACTTAGAACATGAATTAATTAATTTGGAAATAAATTATATATTTAACTTTTATGGGGGGGGGGGAAATGGCTGATTAATTGATCTATGGCTGAAGTTAATAGTTAATATCCAAAATACACACAAAACAAAAAACTTTTCGCATATATTGCGACAAAATTGGAAAACCTGGAATTGGCACACAAGAATCATAGCCATATTAATAAAACTGATATAAAAAATACATTTTTAAAAAATTACACAATTTTAATATTTTTACGGTGAATTTTCATAGTTTAAACTTTGCAGTTGCAGAATCTGAAATGTGAATAATTAATAAAGAGAGAAATCAAAATGCATGCTATTTTTTTGTGCTGTCCTGAATAAGATATTTTACACACACACACACACACACACACACACACACGACAAAAAACGCTTAATTTATTAAAATGACCCCGTTCAACAGTTTATAAACCATTGACTCTCAATATTGTGTGTGTTGTTCCACCGCTATATCACGACGTCGTATGTATTTTATAAGGTGGCTAATTTGTACGAATTTGTATGACCTCACTCATACGAATTTGTTAGTTTTGTCTAAACCCCAGTGATGGGCAGGTTTAGGTGCGGGGTTTGAGGTGGGTCATTCGTACAAATTCATATGAATTTGGCAACTCATCAACAATTTTGCAAAAAATGTACGAATTAGTACGAATGAGGTCATACAAATTCATATGAATTGCCGTGAGATCGGGTTGCTTGTTCCCTGGATGATCCACGGTGGCTTTTTTTGTTCATGAGTCCCTTGTTTGTCCTAAGCAGTTAAACTGAACAATGTTCTCCAGAAAAATCCTCCAGGTCCTGCACATTATCAGTTTTCCAGCAGTGACTGTATCTCTACAGCAGTGACTGTATGATTTTGAGATCCATCTTTCACACTGAGGACAATTGAGGGACTCAAACACAACCATTAAAAAGTTTCAAACATTCACTGACACTCCAGAAGAAAACACGACACATTAATTTGTCTTCCAGAAAACATGTAAGTACCTTCTGTTGCTTCTGAAGGGCAGTACTAAATGAAAACAATAAATAAAGAAATCATATTTAAATAAAATAATACAAATCTGGACTTCATCCTCCTGGTCAAACTTTTAATTTTTTTAAATAAAATTAATACATTTAGAATGTTTTTATTTTATTTTTGGACTATATGTAAACATTTATGTTAAAATATCTTCAGGACTGCACTAAATAAATGAAATGCATTTTTGTATGATCTCTCTTATATTTAGTATAAATTATTTACATTTTCACAGATTCTGCAAGTGGTTCACATACTTTTTCTTGCAACTGTAGGTGATATTTATTTGAAAAGCATGGGTATGGTAAAGGTTTTTAATGTGATCGACACTGACATTTACTGATTTTCTTTTTTTTAAAGAAATTAATACTTTATAACAGCAATGCATTACATCAAAGTAAGACAGCAAAGTAAAAAAAAACGCAAGCGTCTTCCGTCTCTAAATACTTTTGGGGGTAACTGTACATTAATTGGACAATGCTATTTTAGGCTATTTTTTTATATAAACTAGGATTCCTATGAATTGCATTCATTTCACGGTTTATATTTAATCAAAACTGCATTCAGATCTTAGCAAGTTGAGGAACAAGGACAAATGTCATTAATCTTGCCTCAGGCAGCTTCTAACATATCACCATTCAAAGGGATTATGATGCTACATGTGGGGGTTGAGTATAGGGCTAGTATATAGTTATGAAGCCTTTATTTGTCAATTACATTATCTTACTAATGTCAGGGGATTCAGCTGTGCCATCTGGTGTTAGTGCCAGAGTGGTGAAAATCCCAAACATGAGTAGAAAAGAGTCATGTGACCAGAGATATGCACTGGTATGTTTGAAATTAAATCAAACACTAAAGGACAGACATATTTAGCCTGATTTAGAATGTAAACATGTTAAATCATTGCATATAATACGGGAAAGAAGCAGAGAAAGATTAAAAAAAGAAGCAAATTACTGATATAATAAATAAACACCACATCTTTTAACTTATGGAAACCTTCCACAGATGGTATGATATTGGTAGAGATGAAATATAAAAAGCTGACTAATTGAGAACAGCCTGGGGCACAATAAAGTACAGCAGCACCATTTCTGTTTTGACCTGAGCTTGTGATTTATAGTGGATAAATTAAAGCAGCGTAAAAACTGTATTAAGAGAGTTTATTTTCTACACATCCACAAGGCAACCAACCACCCAGAGCAAACACTTTATACCTCTGATAATCTTTTAAGCAATGCCCTGGCACCCATCGACAATACTCTAGTTTTACATGAAGTGTGAAAAATGGGTACAATTCTGGGATTTTATACATTTGTATAGTATCATATTACAGTTGTGCATATGATTTTAGGGATTGGTTTGTGTGTAACACAACACGATCAAATGGTAATGCGTATCAATAGTACGAGTGTGAAATCTCGTGGAATGGATACGTCAAAATTAGTTTTGGCGTGCATATGCTATGCAGTTTTTCGTGTGCATATGATACGCACTTTATGGCGAGCATATGACACGCTCTTGGGTAGGATGGGGGTGGTGGGTGGTTAGTACATATAATACGCCATAACGTGTGTATCAGCACTGTCCAGCAGTACAAAAATCCACAAACTCGCAGAGATCTCAGACATGATTGAAAGCGGTCATTTGCTCAAATTTGTGCGAGCGTCCCCAATATATTTTGAATTCGAGTTTAAATAAAATAAAGAAAAGAGAATGATTTGCACACATGAACTGACACAAATGCTCACTGAACCCTCCATAATAAGGGTTTGCACGGGTGACAGTGGCTTCACTCATCTCACACCCTCATTTTAGTCGAAAGACAAAGAGTAAAAAAACTAGAAAGAGCTTTGTTTGAAAGAACAAAAGTCGTCTTTCGGAATTATGAAAATGCACAAAAAAAGGGAGTTCCCTTGTCTTCCAATGCACCATCAATCATTCTCAACTCTCAGTGTCCATTGCAATGCAATCTGTGGGCATTGGAGAGTGATGTCAGTCAAAATGCCAGTTCTGTTCATCTGTCACTTGAAGAGTAATTGCTCTGTCTGTCTATTATTGCGTGAATTATAATCTCTTGGAGAACTTTTACATTTCATCTCTGAAAGAATAATAAGCCCACCTTGTTACGCGCCATCTGCATTTGCCCCTCAACAACGTGGAAATAGCCAGACATGGCGCAAGTCCGGGGGGGAGACCGTCCGTCCGCCTGCCTTTAGCCGAGTGTCACACGGCCCATTGAGAGGATTTATGCTTGTGTACTTTATTTTGTTTTGTATAAACAACGGCGCTACGCAGTACCTTTATCGGCCGCGGCGCGTTCTGATTATTCCTCCCTAAAGTCCTCCCATCTGTCCCCGATTCTGTAGCCCGAGCCTCTTTCATAGGCCTGACAGGGAGTAGCGCTGCAAAAAAAGTAAACTGGTAGGGGGCCCTCATTTCACACCAACCCTCGATTGTGCTCTTCCGAAGCAAAGCACTCTTCTATAGCTTTTTGATAGGCTTTCAATCCCAGCCCCACTGACAAGGTTTTCTTTAGGAGGAGTAGGAGTTGTGGCTTTTTTGGCTCTGGGGTAGGGGGGCTTACCGCAGAGACTTAAGCGAGAGCAGAGGTGATTTCTTCGGGGAGGGGGGCCGCCGGTGGAAAGGAAAAACTGCAGCAGATGGGGCTGATTGTGCTCCCTACGCAAATTAAGGAGAGAGACATCTGCAGCCGCAACATACTGGTGGTCCGAGGCAATTAAGGCAGGGGTACGAGGCGAGGGGGGGAGCGCAGGACAGAGGAAAAGACAGTCCTGCCTGCCGGTGCATAGAGATGAAGTCAGGCTCACATTACAATGAGCCGGGCTACAATAGAGAGAGCCGTCCAAGTGGAGATGGGGGGGACGAGCGGGGGGTTGAAGATTAATGTACGGAGAAGCCGGCAACAACACTTTGTGCAGCCAAAATAAGAGGTGGGGCCTTCGGGGCTGAATTGAGCCCGAGTTATAAAGTGTGTCCTTTTCTGCTGTCTTCCCCATTTGAGGCCTGAGGTCATTTACAGAGGTGACAGCTTAGACGTGCACTGTTGTGGATTTAATGTGGAGCGTTTTCGCCCATTTTTCTCTCCACCCGTCCCCCTTCAGCTCTGGAGAGGTGACGTGACAAAGCGGGGTCATCCCCGGGATTAGACCCCTTTAGCGTTGCCTTTATTTATCGACTGGGTGCTGAGGGGGAAATTCGGGCTGAGGGAAGAATGCCGCCATGGTGTTTACAGGCTCATCCCTCCAGGGATATATGTGTGCAACAATGCTGTCCCCATGCAGATTTGCATAATTCAGGCACATCTAAACAGGCTCAAGTTGTTTTAAATAACTGGGGCAACTAACAGGATGCAATTGTTTTGTGGGGGACGTTCTGGCTAAGTAAAGACAAATCGTACTCTCATTAGTGCGAACGCACGCCGTGATCATGCTCAAGCAGGTGCACTGACACTTTTCAAGGTCACATAGAAATAGTGAGCAAATTCACTTGTTTGATTTAGACAGTCAAACTGAGCAGGCAAAATTGCTTCAGACGCGGTCACGGTAGTGATACGTCATCACACTCTTTTAAAAAAAGAAATTCAACATAAATAAATAATAATAAAATCTAAATACAATCAACTCTCCTTTCCTGCAAGACTGCAAACGTGCAGCTTTACAGTTTGTTCTTTTAATCCAGCTGAAAGGTCAAGCCGTGGTGTATCGATCTTCTTTTGGGCATACGTGTTCATGTCATACAAAGTCGCCGGTCTTGAACTTTGGAACCAACACTGGAACACAGCGAAATATCAAACTTCTTTGCATGAGCTTGCATTTCTGGTTAACAGCTTTTGAATGTAAAGTTTAGTGTGGCCGCTCCTTTATGCATATTATTCGTCTTAAACTGTCGTATTATTTGGCAAAGACATTTTTTAAAGAAAAGTTCAAATGTATACTGAAAATGATGTTTAAAATCACGTGAAATGTTTAGTTAGTAGCCTAATAAAACTTTTTTTTTTTTAATGCAAGCCAACCGAGTGACTATTCATTACCCCCATAATACTTTCTTAGACACTTTTGCTTGCATTTAATCATTAGTTCTGACTGTCACTACTGTATTTCTACAAGGCATCAGAAACTTAAATATTTTGCTTTTGCACAACATCCACAGGTGCCAGTATAAGAAAAAGATCCCTTTCCACGTTCTGAAATGTCTCCATGTGTTGCTGCTATCAAATGGTTTTAATATTATGGCAGTTTAATGAGGAATTGTGACAACTTGTCATATTGTGCTGCTTAATATTTTTGTGGAAACAATTTTCAGCATTGATAATAACAAGATGTTTCTTAAAAGGGTGATAAAACACATTCTTTTGAAGGCCTGATTGTGTTTGTGGGCTGCACTGTAACATGTGTTCATGCTCAACCCGTTCAAGGCGTCAAAATCCGAAGCATGGTCAAGTGCCTTCCGCGTCACAATGAAAACGCTAAAGGGGCCCTAGGCGTAATTTTTCGACGCGCTGGGTGCTCCATTCATTTCAATGAGAAACCTTTGGCGTCATACACAGACACATTTAATTCTTTGCGTTTGTAAAAGCAGACATGATTTTATTAATATTTAAAGGCTACTTTTATATTTTGGAGCAACTAACCCAACTCCTACCCTAAACCTACCCACATCTTAACAATATAAAACACATAACAATAAATGAACAGTAACAGGTATTTATTGCAAAAACTGACCAAAACAGTATAAAAGTATTAACTTATGTTGCATTTCAAGTCTTCTGAAGTCATAAGATGTCTTCATGGGAAGAACAGAGTTGATCTTGATGTTTTAATCGCTGAAATGATGATCCTGCTGCTCTGTGAATGAACTCATTCATATCTTATTCAAATAATTCAAAAGACTCCTGAGCATGACGCAATCGGTCACAAGACACACGAGAGCCAATTACATTTTACAATCAATGCTGACGAAATGATGCAATCGGTCACAAGACATACGAGAGCCAATGCAATTTCACTATGAAATCTGACATAACTGGCGGCAATATTTGAAATTTGTTGTGTTCATAATCTTCGACGGATGGAGATGCTGTTTAGCCTAAAAATCTAGACGCACCCTAGTAGCAGCAAATCTAATCTGCCCGCAAGTGTCCTCTATAGGAACTCTCAATACCCTTCTGAGCTGTATTCGCCTAACTCTTGCCGGGCCAATCACATCGTGTATAGAGTTGGCGGGCGGGGCAATAATGCGACGGCCGAGTTGCGTTTGCGTGCTTCTAGTAAACACAGAAACTGGCGAACGACGGCGGTCTTTCGAATCAGCTTTGACCGCGATTCTGGAAGACTTGGAGTTAAGCTTTTCTCTGAGAAAAGAACAAAGAACGGCACTGAAGTCATTCTTAAAAAGGGAAGATGTGTTCAGGGTTTTGCTGACCGGATACGGCGAATGTTTAATCTATCAACGAGCTCTGTTCCACCTTTGTTGCTCCGTTTATCAACCGTTTATCCCGCCCCTCGGATTGAGCCCTGTCAATGGTGAGTTTCCAGACCAAACATCTTGATGTGGGTCTGGCTTGTCAGGCTAGATGCTGATCGCTTTTTGGGATTTTCTTCATACAAATCAATCGTTTGGCCTCAGAAAACTTGGATTATTTAACTTTTTTGAATAACTTGTGGATGCAGTCGTATGTTATATCCTGAGTTGTATATCATGTTCACACAAATGGGTAGGTTTGGGGATGGGATGGGGATGGGACGTGTCTAAATAGCGTAAATAAAATAAATGTAAATGAAATTATGTTTGCTTATTAAATTGAGAATCACACTCCAACATGTCATAATGGTAAAATTATAAACCAATAAAATTTCACCATGACGATAACATTCCCATACCCAGTGCGTATGGTAAGTTCATTGAAAATAACATTTTGAGTTAATGCAATGAACATTTTTTGAGATTCGAGAACCTTTATTAAAAAATTATTAAAAGATTTTGTACGCATATTGGGTAATTGTGTGTGTTTTATTTCTGATGACTCAGTGAAACAAATAATGCTATTTTCATAATTTATCAATTTTTTTATGTGGTTCAGATACAATAATATTTTGAGTTTCTAATTATTAAAAAAATGTCCTTCATTGTATCAACTCAGATTTTTAATTTCAATAAACTCAAAATTTTAAAGCAACCAGGTTACTTACTTTTTTAAGTTAAACCAACAAAAACCAACAAAAAATGTTTACAGTGTGAACGTACTCATATATGTGATCGTACGCTCCAGGGACCAGCCTAGAATGTGATTGTACCTGTCAAATGGTTAACAAACTTGTTTGCAGAGCCAAACAGCATTCTCATTTGTATACTTCCTTGCTACAACCTACAATTTACAATACAAACTATTACAGGAAAACACATCAACGAAAAAATAAATCATACTTACAAGTTATGTAAACAGCTTCTGTTTTTAAAGTTGGAACTGCTCCATCTTTCAGGACAAGCCGCTGTGCGAATCTTGCATTGAACTTGCGATGATTGTGAGCTTTCCTCCGTGCAGCGAGATTAAAATTTTAACCATTGATTCTGAACTCCCCCGTCCCTAGAAAGGCTGAATAAAGTGGACCTACAATAATAAACCTACAAAAAAATATTTTTTCATCGCCATTGCAAAATGGCCTCGCCCCCCTTATTTACTATTCTCGGAGGAGGGGTTTATGTAAATATTGAACCCGCTGATGTCAGCGAGTCTGGAAGAAAAGGCTGTAGTTCCCTACCGGCCGTTTGCTGTAGTCCTAAAAGCAAATATCTTCCTTTGCTTTAAACTCTGAATGTTGTAACTTTGCTGATGTTATTTATGCTTAAACAGCAACATTACACACTAGCTAAAAGTTAGAAAAGTGAAATTGTGTTTTACCACCCCTTTAAGAAGCAAATAATTTCTGAAGGATGATGTGACTCTGAAGAATGGAGGAATGATGCTGAAAACTCAGCATTGCTATGACAAGAATAAATTACATAGTAGCCTAATATACACTGATCAGTCATGACAGGTGAAGTAAATAACACTGAACATCTCTTCATCACAGCACCTGTTAGTGGGTGGGATGTATAAGGCAGCGAATGTAAGTGAATGGCTGCGTCCGAAAACCTATAGGCAGAAACCTGAATTGTTGCCTCGCTGCCTTATCAGACAATGACTCGTAAGCCAGCGTTTGTGCATGAAGGCACCTCACAAAACTGATTTTCGTACAGACTTCTAAGGCAGCGTAACAGTTTAATGATCTACAGCAAAATAGAGCGAGCATTTGTGAGAACTAAACAAATATTGAATTACTACATTATTAATTTCACGCAAGAACTGACATTAGAAGTGAAAAATGTTGGTCAAAAATGTACATTTACACACTAACTGACCAGCAAACGCATCTTTTTGGACACCATTTTTTTGTCTAGCTCAACCGTCACGAAATAGAATGCATACACTCTAAAAAATGCTGGGTTAAAAACAACCCAAGTTGGGTTGAAACTGCACCGACCCAACAATTGGGTTGTTTTAACCCAATGGTTGAGTTGTTCTTACCCAGCAATTGGGTTGTCTTAAGCAACATTTAACCCAACCCCTGGGTTAAAACAACTCAACCATTGGGTTAAAACAACTCAACCATTGGGTTAAAACAACCCAATTGTTGGGTCGGTGCAGTTTCAACCCAACTTGGGTTGTTTTTAACCCAGCATTTTTTAGAGTGTATGATTGTGGGTTATCAAAGGCAGCAAAGGATACATCTATGCTGCCTTCAAAAAAAGAGACAAAAAGTAAAGCTGACATTACACTCGGACGTGAAATTCCGAAGGCCGCATTTTCCAGGTTTCAGATGCAGCAGATGTGTTAGAAGCAGGAAAAATGGCCAAGCATAAAGATCTGAGCGAGTTGACAAGTGCCAAAATGTGATGGCTAGACCATTGGGTCAAACTGCAGCTCTTGTGGGGTGTTCCTGGTCTGCAGCGGTCAGTATCTATCGAAATTGGTCAACAGTGGTGAACTGGTGACAGGGATATGGGCAGCCATGGCTCAGTGATGCACACACAACCACAGCCATGTGCATCAATCATGGAGGCTGTGTCAGAATGTCAGAAGGTTCGAGCAAATAGATGAGCTACTGAAGCTCAAATTGCTCAAAAAGTTAATGCTGGTTCTGATAGAAAGGTGTCAGAATACACAATGCATCACAGTTTTTGCGTATGGGGCTGCATAGTGGCAGACCAGTCAGGGTGCCTTTGCTGACCCTTGTCCACCGACAAAACCACCAATAGTGGGCACGAGCATCAGAACTGGACCACGGAGCAATGGAAGAAGGTGGCCTGGTCTGATGAATCACATTTTCTTTTACATCACATGCATGGCCAGGTGCGTGTTTACCTGGGGAACACATGGCACCAGGGGAAGAAGGCAAGCCGGCGGAGGCAGTGTGATGCTTTGGGCAATGTTCTGCTGAAAAACCTTGGGTCCTGCCATCCATGTGGATGTTCCTTTGAAACGGACCACCTACCTAAACATTGTTTCAGACTCTGGCGGCTGTGACCTTTTCAGGATAATGCGCCCTGCCACAAAGCAAAAATGGTTCAGGAATGGTTTAATGAGCAAAATGAGTTTGAGGTGTTGACTTGGCCTCCAAATTCCCCAGATCTCAATTCAATCGAGCACCTGTGGGATGTGCTGAACAAACAAGTCCGATCCATGGTGGCCCTACCTGGCAACTTACAGGACTTAAAGGATCTGCTACTAACATATTGCTGTTTGTTTTGTTTTTTGGTCAAATAATGCATCCTTGGTGAGTTTAAGAAACTTAATTTTAACGATCCCAAACTTCTTAACAGTAGCATATAATTCAAATAAAGTCTATATCAAACAGCGGCAAAAACAAAACCAATGGAAAATTGCCTCAAATTGTTGATTACATTTTTATTCATTAGGCTAAAGCTTGCTTTTCTCCAAATAGCTTCTCTAAATAATATAACTAAATATATCCAAAAGCCTTACTTAGCGGTAAGCGGTAACCCCCTTGATGCTACAGTATAGAGTTTGATCCAAAAAGTTTGAGGACTTGGAAACATGATCATCCAATTTTATACTTGTTCATTCACTCAGCTGCCATCATAAAGCAAAAGCTGATTCTGGAATTCATGAAAGTCTTTAAATTCAACTTTTGGTTGCACTTTATTTTACAATATGTGTACTTGTTTACTTAGAGTGAATAACTATGAGTCAAGGTAAGGTTTAGGATTAGGTTCAGGGTTAGTACCTTATTGTAAGTACTATAGTATGTACATGGGGAACAGGACTTTACAAATAAGTGCTTCCCAACTTTTTTAATCAAACTATTATGCAGATTTTATAATTTGTAATGAAACATTTCACATTACATGAGCATAATGCAGAATAGAAAAATTATCACTAGTTGCTCTCAGACTCATTGTTTGTGTGTCGCCCCATAATCAGACCGACTGTACTCCAGGGTCATATTAAAAGAGTGTTAAGGGTTTGGTTTGTGACCAACTAATTCAAATCCTAATTGCCAGGCCAAAGGACAACTATAATGGCGGTTATCCGAGAGGCTCCCTTGTCTTTGAAGAAATGCTACTCAGACAAAAGTCCCAATTACACCCAATTGTCGTGGGGCTCAGAAACCGGCAGCGCCTCCTCGAGACTGAAACGAAATCCTGGTCTGCGGTAAGCCTGCGGTTTCTTCACCTTTTTATAGCTTCTATCTCTCCATTGGGTCAGACACCCCGAGTGTGAGGCTTGCTTCAAAAACACTGTTAAATGGGTGTAGATTCCCCCTTCAGATTCACACTGAAGGAGTCCGCTTTCAAAGACACACTAGAGGATCCTTTTGAAGAGCAAGCAGCCCGAGGTTACTCATCCATGGACTCAATGAATCCTTTCAGAGCGGGGTACTCATACACAGACAGACTCAACAATAAGTGTTTGCTCACAAGAGGGTGCCCAGTGCAAGAAGACCGAGTAGTGTCATCACTCGACGACTGTCCATCATCTCAACATAAGCTTTTAAGGTGATTCAACAGCCGGAAAGAGAAAGAAACTCTTGAGTATTTGAGACTAGTGGTTCAAGCATTCCAATGATTTGACTTTTTTTCTTTCTTTTTTTGGATTTTCCTCAATTGATGAATTTATGAACAGAGATATCAGTCCTGAGAACATGCATAGAGATAAAGGGTTTTTTTTTTTTTTTTTTTTGTCCCATGAGCATTAGACTGGCAATCTTGACAACAAATCCTCAAATAATCAGCTTTTTTTGTACAGAAAGAAGTACAGAACTGACACACTGACACAAAGGCTCACTAAGGAACTTCTATACTCCAACATTGTTCGGCTTGCGGCCCGAGCAGCTTGCGTTCAACTTCATGATTTAGCGCTTTTTTTTTGTCCCCTTGTACTCGATGAAGGACTAAAACCCCGAGGATATTTTTCCTCCTGCTTTTGGAGGAGCTGATGTTTCTTATGATTGTTCACTGAAGTGAATCAGCCACCACAAAACACAGCAGCACATTGAGACCACTAGCAGAGGGCACAAGGAAGGTGACGAATTGGCAGTGAGAATGAACTTAATCCTCTAAGCTCTTGTTGGGGCTTGTCTTTGCTGTCCCTTCTTCCCTAGAAAAGACCCCGAACTTACAAAGCAACTCAAACAAGAGCTCCCACTCTGAGCCCGCTGAATGCTCACGGAAAGAAAGAAAAAAAGACCTTGTACATATCAGTGTGTTCTGCCAACTGTATGAGGAATGAGCTTGCAGCTGCAATTTTTCTGTCAAATTTGGACTTGGTAACAGTAGAAATATTTCAATGAATACATGGCTTGAAACGATCAATAAATGACATTATTATCTTCAACAGGTGAAAAAGGTGCTTAGCCTTCATATGTAACGCAAATGTTGAAGGTCTCAGAGCTTTACCGTCTTTGGGACGTGTTTAAATATTGTTGAGAACCCTGATTTGTGGGATTTTGCTTCTTTATAGCAGTAAATAAAACATCAAACATTTATACAATAAAAAAATTGCACATATTTATACAAAAAAGGTCATAGAAAGTGCCTCATATTGCCAAATCTGGGTCAAGCGTTTGATTCGTAGAGCCACATTCAAATATTTTCCATGAAATTGGTGACATTTAATTCTTAGTATTCTCATAAAAGGCTTCATTGTCTCAACTTAATACAAACCGAGCTTCAACTTTTGGTCTTCACAAACTTTTTCTCCATTGCGTTAGATATCATAATGATAATAATATACAAAAATATGTTAATTTTGTAGTTTTATTCTTATTTATCCTGAGAGGGAACTATTGAATGCTACAAATTCAAATGATATTTGACTGATTTGGACATAGAGAAAGATTATCTGAAAGGAAATGAGAGGCATCCCCTCAACAACAAGGTTACTTCAGAGGTGTCCAGTTAAAAGCCTGGATAATAAGATTACTCTTAAAGTCAAATCTCCCCAGAAGACACTTTTGATGGACTGATCCTCTGCCAGGCCTACATGCTCGCTCTCATATCCAGAAAGAATCATTATTTACTCGAGCCGCTTTCTTTACCACACCCAAAGACTCAAGTCAATACCTCATATACAGTAGCTCTACCCCGAAAACTAATTTATGTGGCCAATAATAATATTGATATTAATGCCTCCGCATTTATTTTTATATTCAACAATTGAGTATAAACCAACAAAGATTTCAGTAGCTAAAACATTTAAATTTAACCCAAATAAAGTACATATGAAGGAAATTAAGTCAATGCATTAAAACTTTTTATGCTATAAACTATAAAAATTTGTTTTGTGGAGTAAACCACCTGATACCATACCCCTATCAAAATCCATTTTAGCACTAAATCAAATAAGCAATTCTATACACGCAGTAAGAAAGTCATTACAGTAGTAGTGCTTCATATCTATTTGAAAATGAGTGCCAAAAGTCATTTATACATGGGAAGAACACTAAATATACAAAGAACAAAAATTAAGGGTAAGAACAGATTTATTTTGTTATGAGACTTTATAGAAATGTATGTGCCTTTAATAAATGCCTGTAAAGAGAAAATCTGAAAATGCAACAGATTGTCAGGACACCATGTGCTGTATCTTTACTGCCCTCTACTGTTCCAGTCCTAAATGAAGAAATTGCCTTCCTTCTGATAATGTCTCCAAACACTTATTCAAATAGTCTATTCAAATAAATTAATAAATATAATAAACTCCATACATATAAAAAGATCTGGTCAGGAGAGTCCCAGGAGAGCTGAAATTCACCCATACAGTAGTTACATGATCAGTCAGCAGTCCAGGAATCTATGTAAATGCTTTCAACTGATAATGCATTACAGGCCACAGATGTTTTGCTTTACATGCATAAAGATTCATTTCTTACTGTTATACGGAAAATACAACGTTACTGAGCCAAGAAATGTAATGTAAAAAAAATACTTTAAAAAAGCTAATGAAACTGAAATGTAATTTTATCTTTAGGTACAAATAAAAGAACAATACAATATAATAATGATACAAAATTCAGTTTTAGTGTAACAAGTCAACAAATGCACATGCAAAAACAGATTTAACCAATTTATACAAAATAATTATAGCACAGATTTCACAGACTTGTATCTTAAATCCAGTGACTGCTTTGGCACAACATTTTATAGTAATATTTTGTTAATAAACAGAGCATTTTAATACTGGATTCTTCCTAGCCGATTTTAAATGGAAAAAAATTCGGCAGCAATTTCAAGTTCCGAAGCAAATTGCTCATGCGATTTGTCTAGTCTCTAAGATCAGTAGGGTGCTGCTCTTCAGACTCTGGCTTCTTGCAGAACATAGTGGAGAGTTCCTGTAACAGCAATTCCTGTTGCGGGCTACAAGACCTGTGTGACCTGTGCCTACCTGGGACATTTAGAGAGTCCTCTTGGCTCAGGGTGTCTAGAGATTGCCCAGAGGATGACAGAGAGTGTGCTGGGTTAGACCTAACCATGCGATCCAAGGAGGCGGCCTTCCTCTGTCCGAGGCTGATGGGCCGTGCGGGCACCTCCTGTGTCTCTGCATGAGCACTGGACAGGAAACTAGTTTCCAAAGATTTGAGCACCTGCAGACCGAAGTCGCCCACCTCCTCATACAAAGGCTCGGGGCTTTCAATGCGCTCCTCAAACGAGTCCTGCTGCATCTTCATGGGCTGAGGAGAAAAAAGAAAACAATGGCAAGGCATACCAGGAGGTCAAAAAGATATCTGTAGTAGATTCCACACAACAACACTTAACTGCACTGAGCAATTATTAAAGTTATTAAAACAATTATATATATAACACTATATAGCAATTACATATATATATATATATATATATATATATAGCGTGTGTGTGTGTGTGTGTGTGTGTATAAACACAAACACACACACACACACACACACACACACACACACTATTAAAATGGAATAATTAAAATAATATAAATATTTATACAATTGATATATATATATATATATATATATATATATATATATATATATATATATATATATATATATATATATACATACATACATACATACATACATACATACACTCACCTAAAGGATTATTAGGAACACCATACTAATACTGTGTTTGACCCCTTTTCGCCTTCAGAACTGTCTTAATTCTACGTGGCATTGATTCAACAAGGTGCTGAAAGCATTCTTTAGAAATGTTGGCCCATATTGATAGGATAGCATCTTGCAGTTGATGGAGATTTGTGGGATGCACATTCAGTGGGGGCCATTTTAGTACAGGGAACTCATTGTCATGTTCAAGAAACCAATTTAAAATTATTTGAGCTTTGTTCACGCTCAAAATTGCTTAAATCACCTTTCTTACCCATTCTGACATTCAGTTTGGAGTTCAGGAGATTGCATTAACGCAACTGCCATGTGATTGGTTGATTAGATAATTGCATCAATGAGAAATTTAACAGGTGTTCCTAATAATCCTTTAGGGGAGTGTATATATCACATTATAATAATAATATAAATACAGATATATTTATATTATTATAGTATGACATCACATTTTGAATATATTAAATTAGCCAAAATATTATACTGTGAATATACTAATATATGGATCTTATAATATTTATTATAAGATATAGTATCATATATTAGTATAGTATTAGTAATACATTATTATAATTATGATATTATTATTAGTTTATGTTTTTATTATTAGTTTATGTTTTTAAATGGAAAGCATTAGCTAATTCTGGTACAAAACATCTTTTCGTAAGATTAATGTATGATGTACATTGTCCCTGATAAATAAACAAATTAAATAAATAAATAAAATAAATGTATGTTATTATATATTATTTTAATATTACATAGTTTATTACTATTATTATATTGAATTTATGCTATAACTATTGTAATAAATACAATTTAAAGCTATCAGTTTATAAAATATTAAAGTAATATAAAGTAATTTCATGAACTTCTATCCTTGTTCACAATAAATGTAAGAAGCAATTAATTCTCTTGAACTCAGAAGATAAAAGAAACTACATCTTAAAAATGCAGGTTCTGAACACACTACTCACTATTATCTCATGAAAAGACCTAATCTGCTAATATAATATCTGGTTGGATGATCTACCGTTATACGAACAAAAGACATATTTGTGGTTGGCGGGACATGCGCACAAAGGGATTCGCCCCATAACAATGTTCAAAACAAATGACTTCCTTTTCCGAGTTTAAACTTTTGTTTGAGTATCAGAGCAACAACGTCAAGATAATTGCAGAATACATTAAAGGACAAAAGCATGAAGCCTGCGGACAATTTGCTTGCGAAAGCTTCTGGGCTGGGACGCACAAGAGGCTGCAGCATTTTCCCAAAAACTCCCTGCCCTCCCTCAAGGCTACAGTTGCAGAACAATGCAGTAGAAGCATTCATCCCACAAATGCATCCTGTCATATCAGGAAAACCAGGTTCCCAACAGGAACGAGGGGGAAGAAGCGAGGAAGTCAAAGGGAATTCCTCAATTAAGTATAGGCTCTTTTGTAAAGCGCACTCCACAACTTTTAAGCGCTTGTTAGACGAAAAGGTCATTTGATACTTTTTAAACCTCCTACTTTCACATTTTGACCAGCCACTGTAATTGGAGTAATTATGACTACTGTGCTGAAGAAATGGCAACAAACTTGTATGCAAAGGTGTGAAAGCTGAATGTTAAAATGATTCTTACATGGACTGCATCAGATTCATCTGCAGATAAAATACTTACAAAGAACATTGAGAGTGCCCTTCTCGTGTGAAGCTTTCTCTGCAAAAACACACAAAAGACAACAACAAAAAAAGCTAAATCTCAAAGCAAAGAACAAGCAAGCGTCACATGCACCGAACCACTAGAGGACACTGTTGTGTTCTACCAGAGTCTGATTGGCGGAGAGCATGGTGGAGTTGGTGTTGCTCTCCTCTCCTCTGATGGGCACTAGCGGCATGGTGCCAAACTTCTGCTTGGAAATGTCAGAGGAAGAGTGCCGTCTCATCACAGGTGGGCGCAGATCGTCATTCTGAGGGAGGTCGTTAAAGTTAAATCACGACTTTGAAATGTCAGTGAACGTTCAGATTTGTTCAGTTTAAAATGTGCTGTACCTGTGCTTTTAGTAAATTAGTCATCCAGTCCCATAATTCAGTTTCACAGGAACAGCTAAGGTACCTGTGAGGGTTAAGGAGAGTGATTATGGTTCAATGTGCAATTAGGCTACAACCCAAATATTTAGGAATTTATTCCAAGCTAATTTATTTTTCGAAAATGGTTGACATACACACAAAAGTCCAGTCCAACTTTCCTTAACAAAAATTGTAAGAATATCCCAAATTAGTTTCATAATACAGTAAAGTTGGTAAGAGCAACTAGACTGGGTCACAACCTGATCTGCCGGCAATTTGATTTCGCCCTGCAACTCAATCTGAAAACCTGTACATTCATTTCTACTGCTTCTGTTACACTTTTGCGGGAACCAATCGCAGACTGCCTTATTCAGCTGGCACACTATTGGAGGGTTTAACACGATGACAGATAGAGAAATGATGGGTCGTTGCCTGTTGATTACACCTTTTGTGTTTTGATTGGTTGAAGGACTATCCAATTGTGTACAGAGTCATTTGAAGAATGCTTGTTTATCACACCTCTTGTTCAGTAGAAAATACAGAGCCGACTCCCCAGAGACCAATGTTCAATTTTAAATTGAGCTTGGTCTGGTGATAGCCAGACAAATAAGCCACCACAGTCATCCAGAATTTAGAAATTAATATTTTGGGTTAAAGTCATGGAAAATATAGTTACCATGATAAATACACAATTCTAACATTAACTGTTAATTTACGAGTTCACACTTACAATTACTCTCAATTAAATAGAGTAAAGATAATGCGTATTTGGCGTGCTGTCCGGGGAGGGCTCCGGGCTTGGAAATTTTGCCCGAACCTTGTGTTCCAATTAGGTTTAATTATCTGAGCCTGCTCCACCTGTGTTTAGTTAGATTAAATTGTCTACGCGTGCTTCTCCCGAAATTAGTTTATGAAACTTCAATAAAAAAGCACACTGATCCTGATGAAAAGAATGAACATCATACATGCATGATAATCCTTCCCAGCTAACACAAGCCATAGCCGTACAATCGGTAATTTTTATGACTAACTAATTGACAATTTGACAATTCATGACAATTGACAATTCATTAGCTATTTTTAAACGGTATAATGAGGCAGGACAGAAATGTGGTGAGACTTTGTATTTCATAAAAAATTAAGAAAATAATGTTAAAATAATGAATGCTATACAGTGGGTACGGAAAGTACTGAGATCCCCTTACATTTTTCACTCTTTGTTATATTGCAGCCATTTGCTAAAATCATTTAAGTTCATTTTTTTCCTCATTAATGTACGCACAGCACCCCATATTGACATAAAAACAGAATTGTTGACATTTTTGCTGATTTATTAAAAAAGAAAAAATGAAATATCACATGGTCCTAAGTATGCAGGCCCTTTGCTGTGACACTCATATATTTAACTCAGGTGCTGTACATTTCTTCTGATCATGCTTGAGATGGTTCTACATCATCATTTGAGTCCAGCTGTGTTTGATGATACTGATTGGACTTGATTAGGAAAGCCACACACATGTCTATATAAGACCTCACAGTGCATGTCAGAGCAAATGAGAATCATGAGGTCAAAGGAACTGCCTGAAGAGCTCAGAGAGAGAATTGTTGTAAGGCAAAGATCTGGCCAAGATTTTTTTTTAAAATGTCTGCTGCACTAAGAGCACAGTGGCCTCCATAATCCTATAATGGAAGACGTTTGGGACAACCAGGACCCTTCCTAGAGCTGGCCACCCGACCAAACTGAGCTATCGGGGGAGAAGAGCCTTGGTGAGAGAGGTAAAGAAGAACCCAAAGATCACTGTAGCTGAGCTCCAGAGATGCAGTCGGAAGATGGGAGAAAGTCAACCATCACTGCAACCCTCCACCAGTCGGGGCTTTATGGCAGAGTGGCCCAACAGAAGCCTCTCCTCATTGCAAGACACATGAAAGCCCTCATGGAGTCTGCTAAAAAAACACCTGAAGGACTCCAACTGGTGAGAAATAAGAATATCTGGTCTGATGAGACCAAGATAGAACATTTTGGCCTTAATTCTAAGCAGTATGTGTGAAGAAAACCAGGCACTGCTCATCACCTGTCTAATACAGTCCCAACAGTGAAGCATGGTGGTGGCGCCATCATGTTATGGGAAGTGTTTTTCAGCTGCGGGGACAGAACGACTGGTTGCAATCGAGGGAAAGATGAATGGGGCCAAGTAATAATAATAATAATAATACATTTTATTTATAATGCACTTTATATTAAACAAAATCTCAAAGTGCTACAGAATTTAAAAACAAAAACAAAACAATCAACAACAATAAATAAATAAAACCGAAAAATAAAATAAAATAAATTAAACAAGTAGCAAGTCAATTAAAAGTCAATTAAAAGCTCTGCTAAAAAGGTGGGTTTTAAGACCACGCTTAAAAGTATCTATAGTCTGTGGAGTCCGCAGGTGGTCAGGGAGAGCATTCCACAGACTGGGGGCTGAAGAGCAGAATGCCCGATCCCCCATAGTACGGAGATTGGCTGTGGGAGTTTTGAGGCGATACAGGGAAACAGAGCGGAGGTTACGAGTGGCTGTTTGTGTGGTGAGGAGTTCCTTGAGATAGGAGGGAGCATCACCATGGATGCACTGGTGGGTAAGGAGAGAGATCTTGTACTCGATCCTGAACGACACAGGAAGCCAGTGGAGTGATTTTAGAATGGGGGTGATATGGTCGTATTTGCGCACCCTCATGAGGATCCTAGCAGCGCTGTTCTGAATACACTGCAGCCTCTGGAGATTTTTGCTAGGGATGCCAATAAGGAGCGCATTGCAGTAGTCCAGCCTGGAGGAGATAAAGGCATGGACAAGCTTCTCCGCATCAGCCAGTGATAGAATGGGACGAAGTTTGGCAATGTTTCTGAGGTGGAAGAAGGAGGTCTTACACAGGTGTTTGATGTGCGCTTCAAAAGTAAGCTGTGATTCCATTCTGACCCCCAGATTGGTGACTGAAGTGGAAAGAGGAATGACCTGATCAGAGAAAGCAATGCTGGTGATAATGGACTTCTGGACCTGAAGTGGAGTGCCGACTAGGATAGCTTCAGTTTTGGAGCTGTTTAGCTGCAGAAAGTTTTGCTTCATCCACGCCTTTATCTCATCCAGGCAAGTGATCAAAGTGGATGGTGTGAGGTCAGCAGAGGGAGATGAACTTGTCCTAAAGTAAAGTTGAGTGTCATCAGCATAGCAGTGAAAAGAAATCCCATGCCGGTTGATGAGACGGCCAAGGGGGAGCATGTAGAGTATGAACAGGGTGGGTCCGAGCACAGAGCCTTGAGGGACACCGCAGGTGACATTGTGTGACAGGGATGTAGCTTCTCCTAACGCAACATATTCAGTTCTCCCAGTGAGATAAGAAGAAAACCAGTTGTGGACCGAGTCAGAGAGACCAATGGTGGAATGTAAACGGTGAAGGAGGATGTTATGGTCAACTGTATCGAAAGCTGCAGTTAAGTCCAGGAGGATGAGAAGGGATGGGGAACCAGCATCTGCCGCCATCAAAAGATCGTTTGTGACCCTGACCAAAGCTGTTTCTGTGCTGTGTCCTGAGCGGAAACCAGACTGAAATTTCTCATAAAGATGGTTATGCTCCAAATGGACCTGAAGCTGTGCAGCAACAACTTTTTCCAGCACCTTAGAGAGGTATGGGAGGTTGGAGATGGGCCTGTAGTTGTCATTAACATCTGGGTCTAAAGTAGGTTTTTTCAGAAGTGGTCTGATGATAGCAGTTTTAAGAGATGAAGGAACATGGCCAGCCTGGAGGGAATTATTAATAATCTTGGTAATGAATGGACTTAAGACACTGAGGTTAGATTTTACCAAGGCTGTAGGAAAAGGATCCAGTGCACAGGTGGATGGTTTCATTTTTCTGATGATGTCCTCAACCTCGAGCTGTGTGATGATGGAGAAGCAGCAGAGATGTTGGAAGGTCCCTGGCTGTGGATCAACAGACGGGACAGGCAGAGCGGAGGTGCTAGATAGGAGCAAGTGGATGTTGTCTACTTTGTTCCTAAAAAAGGTCATGAACTTATTGCACCTCTCTTCTGTGGCTTCTGAAAAAGAGTGAGTTTGCGGTTTGAGGATGTGATTAATAGTGGAGAAAAGCTTCTTGGAGTTTCCAGGGTTATTGTTGATGATGCTAGAGTAGAACTGTGACTGAGCATCTCTTAAACACCTTGCGTAGGCCTTCTGATGATCTCTATAGGCTTGCCTATGAACAGTGAGTCCTGAGAGCTTGAGACGCCTCTCAAGTACGCGCCCAACCGTCTTCATCTTCCGCAGTTCGCTGGTGTACCAGGGTGCTGAGCGCGAGAAGGTGACCATTCTAGTTATGACAGGTGCGTGAAGATCTAGAAGGCTGCTCAGAGACTTGTTGTAGAAGTCAACCGACTCAGAGACTGAGGAGAGATCAACAGAGGAGAATTGCTGAAGGTCTGTAGTTAAAGAGTCTTGGTTAATCTTTTTCAGGTTCCTGAAGCAAATTTGACGGGAATCTTTGGTAAGGGAAGAGGGGCGTGGCAGCTCCAATGAGATGGCCTGGTGGTCAGACACACCCAGATCATACACCAAGAGGTTTCTAATATGAGGAGAGTTGGAAATGACCAAGTCCAGAGTGTGCCCCCTAGAATGAGTGGGTCCATCCACATGCTGTTGGAGATTGAGGCAGTCCAATAATTGCAGAAACTCAGCTGCCAGGTGGCAGGACAGTGATATCCTGGACGAAAACCTTCTCCAGAGTGCTCAAGACCTCAAACTGAGCCCGAAGGTTCACCTTCCAACAAGATAATGACCCCAAGCACACAGCTAAAATAACGAAGGAGTGTCTTCACAAAAACTCTGTGACTGTTCTTGAATGGCCCAGCCAGAGCACTGACTTAAACCCAATTGAGCATCTCTGGAGAGACCTGAAAATGGCTGTCCACCAACGCAGGGCCGGCGTTTGCTACGGGCGAGCTATCATAACAATTGTGTTGGGGGCGCGAGCGCCCTCTAGTGCCGCCCTTAGGCTTACTTCCCATTAAGCATTGAATCGGAACAAGCGAAATACAACATAATGTTTATTAAACATGATCATCCTAGGGCGCCCCCCCAGCCACACGTTTAATTATTTATCAACCTGATTATTAGATTGAATTGATGGTGATTATTGATTATTGGTTTAGGCGTTAGGTCAGGCAAGTGCAGCGTCTAAACCGGTGGATGCACAGGGATGGAAAAAGAGAAATAAAGAAGATTAAAAAAGCCCAGTATAGAGCGAAGTCTTCTTGTCTCAGCCAATAAGTTGTCAAACTAAATAAATTTAGTTAGTATTATCAACTAATATTGGATGTTTCATTGCTGTCGCTAGGCTATCATCAGCTAGTTTTCTACGTATTTCTACGTATTACAAACATAACTTCAAGGGTATAGTTCATATATAGGTCATAATTTGTTCAAGTGTCCTTACAGGTGCTTAAGAGTGTTTTTGCACAGTTTATGGAGTGTGAATACCTTTATAAATGCATAAAAAAAACTCAAATTAATTTCTGATCTATTCAATGTACAGGGTAACACATTTAAATAATACTTACAATTGCTGTTTATCCAGCATTACTGTTAATCCCCATCTGCAAGTAAATGCACTCGTTATTTCAAGTTTTATAAGGTTCACTGATGAAAAGAAGGTTAATTTGCTCTGAAAACAGAAATGTGAAGCATGCATCTTACTTTGTTGGTGGCTTTAACTTCTTTCTGATCCCCATGTAAATCTTTAAGGTTTTCAGTTGCCACTCTTTCTCAGACTTGTTGCTCTGTAATGTTGGAAAGATGATAAAATGTTCAGTTCACCGTCTTCTCATTTCTACAGAACCCTGTAATGTGCTTTTATTGTAGAAGCTGATGATGAACCCTATACAAACTTTTTTGTCCTTCATCAGGATTAGCCTGTGGTCTTTAATTTGGAATGATCGCTCCTGGAATTTGTTTCCTTGCAAGAGTTTGGGCGGCTCTTCCCGACACTTCAGTACTCCAGACTTCACAATCTCACTCTTATAGGCTGCAACCCACAACACAGAGATACACTTGATAAAAGGTCAGAAACCAACAACAATATAGAGAACAAAATATACAGTTAATGTTTTTTTATGTGACAAAATATGGTTTTAGAGTTTGGATGGGGGGGGGGGGGGGGGGGGGATCTAAATACCCTTTTTTTATTTTTTTTATTTTTATGCAGCCTGGGTGCATAAGTGACTTCTTATGTAAAAAAAAGAAAATAAATATTTTTTAAATCTCACCGAGCCCAAACTTTTGAACAGTACTACTTTTTGTGCATTTTATGCCTCAATCTAGTGGAGACTATTTGTACATATAAAAATAAATGTCACAAAGCAGAACAGAAAGATTGGTTCAAATATTTTAAATGAAAGTTTTAATTTTAAAATATTTATCACAACCTTTATTATATGAATATGCTTTTACCTGTGAAAATGTCTATAGCTTCTCCTCTAGGCACCTTCTTCACCACCAGATATGCAGAGCTGGGATCGGCCATTTTACACCACTGTAGAGCTTGTTCCAGAACCTTCTCTTTGGGGTGAAGAGGTCGCTCTGCAGAAATGACATCCTGATTTTATCTACTGTTTTCCCCAGCCTTAAAAAACATTGATTGCTTTGTGGTGTCCTAGTAAAATTGTGCTTAAGCAAACTGGGGTGCATTTTGTTTTTTACCTAGCTCTCCTTCCTCAATGGCCTCAAAGGTCATCCACACATCTTTTTCCCCAGCAGGAATATTTCTCATATACAGCACCTGATTGGTCAGCTCCTCAGCACACATAGTTGGGGACACCTGTGGAGAAGCGCAAGGGTTTGCAATAATGGTTTCGATCTGCCACCATGTGGTAATGTTGTGTAACAGCAACTGTGTAAACAGTCACAAACCAGTCACATACATACATAAAGCAGACTACTCTAAAGATGAAGTAAAGGTTTGACTACAATATTATTCTGTATATGTTAGCCTTGAGGCCATCTATATGCTAGTGTAAAAATAAAAGGCTAATAAGCAAAAATACAACATCTTAAAACACAATTTTCCCCAAAAATATTAACATAAACATATAAACACAATTGCATTCATTTTTTCAAACATGATCCCTTACTTTCAGAGTGATGCAACAATCTGGTATTTTTTCTTCTAGATAAACTTCAATAATCAAGTCCCCTGCCTGTGAGAGCTGAAAGAAATAGAAAAATGTTATAAATAATAATAATATAAATAGTACTAATAAGACAGAAACAGAGAAAAAAATGTATTAGAAAATATTAAATATAAACTATTTATTTCTCTACCTGTGTGTCTCTCCAGGTGGTTATTAAACTGATTTCCAGTTCTATCTGAGTTTGATGCTCTTCATCAATCTGATCAAACACAATAAAAAAACGCATTTAAAAATGGCAAAAGATTATTTAAAAAAAAATAATAATAATAACATTTTACCACTGTACTACTATGGTATTTTTTTAATGATTAATGAATTACCATGCAAGTCACTCGGTTATATCAAAGTACTTTACTGTGTCGTCACCTGATATTATAACTGCACCACAGAATTTTCTTTGCAAAGGTCTTTAACACAGTAAAATGTCATATATCTGTTATAATATCATGCCATGAAGGTATTCACTTACATCAAATATATACAGATAGTTATCAATGAGATCTTCTATAATTTTGACCTCATGTTCTCCTTTTCCATCTGTCTGAAACAGGCTGGGAGCAAACAGCAGGGACAAGTTCTTAGTGCACATCTGATTCAGATCAGCGCACTTCTGTACCCTAAAAAAGAGGAAAACACAGCATGTAAAAGCTGCTGTAATTACAAAAACAGACACTTCTGTATCCTAACAAAGAGGAAGAAACAACGGAGTAAGACCTGCTATACTTACAGACACCTGATACAGAATGAAGACCCACCTGTAGAGATGACTGATGAGTGCTGCTAATGTAGTCCTGTTGACCCGTGGTAAACCTCGAATCAGCTCTTTGTATCGGTCCAAACGCTGTGGCTTTAGAGGTATCTCTGCATATATTACAAGAAATCATTGAGACAGCCCAAACATACATACGGAAATACAGTATCTGTGAATATTCTGGGTCGTTTTCAACTTTATGTGTATGGTTTTGAAACCCATTTTCTGTTACATACTTACATTTACAAATACACATACAATGTGAACCTTGTAATATTGTTAAACCATTTAGATGAATTTCCCAACTTTTTAATTTAAAGTGTTTTTTTTTCAGGTGGAAGAACATCTGGTTGAGTTACCAATCTAATTTTTGTACTTTTGAAAATGACATATAATTAATTATTCCAAATGGTGTGGTCAATATTGATAATACGGGAAATAATAAATATTTCTCAAGCACCAAATCAGCATATTAGTGAAGACTGGGGTTATGATGGTGAAAATTCAGCTTTGCCATCATAGGAATATGGCTGTGAATATGGCACAGGAATATGGCTGTGGCTGTGAAGGAATATCACATAAAGCTTGTCTGTATGACTGGACCACACAGGCCAGCCTTTGCTCCACACATGCATTAATGAGCCTTGGCCTCCCATGACCACAGCAGACAGGGAACACCCCACACGAGCTGCAGTTTTGGAGATGCTCTGACCCAGTCGTCTAGCCATCACAATTTGGCACTTGTCAAACTCGCTCAAATCCTTATGCTTGCCCATTTTCCCTGCATCTAACTCATCAACTTAGAGGACAAAATGTTCACTTGCTGCCTAATATATCCCACCCACTAACAGGTGCCGTGATTTAGAGATAATCAGGCTTATTTACCTTGCCTGTCAATGCTCATAATATCATTATACCTGATCGGTGTATGTTCCATCAAAATTATCATTTGCAACGGTAAGCATGCCACAGATCCCCATCATAGACATTATGCTGAAAATAACCCATAATATTTAACACATTTTCTTTGTTTGAACATTATATGAAGTTTGCTGTACTAACTGGCAGCTTCCCTCCAGAAAGGGTGAAGATCAGCCATGAATATGGGATCGTCAATCTCCCGAAAAAACCTCTTCAGTACATCCGTCACATCCTCTATGAAGTTATCTCCAATGCGTAGTTTTACATTACGGGCATCCCTACGGAATTCTTCCATCAAAAGCTTGATTCTGGACTTTGCACCATTTTTCCTGTATATACCCTCATGCCCAAGACCTGTGTAAGAGATTTTGAAATCAGTTGGATTCTAATGTTAATAATGTTACAACACAGGGAATATAACAAAGCACATGAATCAGAAATGACATTGGTTAATCTTCTCACCATACTGGGTTATGAATGCAATGCAACTGTCTACAATGATGGGGATGTCATTTCTGCTGAGCTGCTGGTCTTTAAGGTTGTTCCCTTTCCCTCCCGCAGCCTTCTGGATGTCTGCATACCACAGGGAGAAATCAGTCCTGCCCATGCCCTGCAGATGCAGAGTCCTGTAAGCACAGTCATTTTTAGTGGGACTTTTTCTTCTTTGTAATAACTTGCAATTATAGTAGGACACATTAAAGTGCCCCTATTATGTGATATGAACAGTAACGATGGCATCAGTTTTTTAAATAATCAACAGTTTTTTAATTCAGAGTTGCTTTCACAACACAGAAAACAGCAACACAAACTCTTCCAGACCTCAGATACAACTAGTGTTTTTAGGGCGGGTCAAAATAGCAGGCGTAACCTACGTACGTTCCATTTATCTGCACTTTGATCAGTGAAACTTTGCAGACTTTACATTCACACCAGCTATATTTCACACTACATGAAAGGTAATATAATTGAAAAAGCATAATAAAAGGGGGACTTTAAGAAAGTAAATGGGTTTAATTTGGCTCAATATGCACTTATAGAAGTCAAGGACCCACCTTCCTTTCTCAACAAGAACCAGAATGTCCTTCTTCTCATGGTTCTCTGTTTCTGATGCAATGCCTTGAACCCAAGACAAAAACGGTTAAGAACATAGCTCCTTTATTAATCCCAGAGGACACATTTAGCAGCATTATTTTCTCTGAAATATCGTATCAGTGTCACAGTGATTCAGCTAACAGACTCACTGAGTTCCTGTAGGTGTTTCAGGTTTATAATATCCTCTGCGGCGCCATCATTTCCAGGGCATAAGAAAAGGTTTGACTTCTGCAGAACAAAGAAGCCCTCTTTCCACTGCGGGTCTAGCATGGCCTTGTAGCGCAGTACGCCCACTCGCTCGAACTCTCGCGCCAGCAGGCAGTGACAGCTGAGAGGTGTGGTGGCCTGCCAAAGATCAAAACCGAGGTGAGATCTAACGCACTGAAGCGACAAGATATTTCTTGTACACATAAAGCACAGCTTGACTGATTAATATTTACCTTCCCTATTGCTCTCGCCCAACTGTGCAACGCATCTGAAGTCTCCAAGCCAAACTGGATCAGTTTATCAGACATTAAGTAAAGTTCAAAAGTGTATCGAAATCTGAAAGGAACAACAAGAATCACATTTTTACATATGTTATGATGTAAAATACAATGACCATTTTTAAATGTCCTGAAAGATGTTCTGTTATGCAGTGATACCCACTTGTCAATAAAGCCGCTGTTGTTGCTGGAATCTGGCCTGTTAACTCCTAAACAGATGATGTCTTTAACATTGATCTTCATACTGGGCTCATGACATCGGTCCGACTCATAGAAGAGAATAGACTTCTCTACTGAACACCAGTACTTTTGAAAATCTGCTGAAAAAAGTCAAATCAAAAAGGTAAATGAAAACAAACAATTTAAACAAACTAAAATTCAACAGCATAATATAATACTCTGGATGCATATGAGTAGTAATTAAATGTGCAAAAAGTATTTTTTCTGTATTTTTCATATTAGATGTCAGTATAAGACAACTGTTGTTCTGAATCAGTGAGCATGTGGTTATCAGGTGACCACTGTATCATTTTAATGTATCCTTTTTAAATCTCATGTTCACCAAGACTCAAAAATATAGTGAAAACACTAATAATGTGAAATATTATTACAATCGAAAATAGCGAATGAAACATGAATATATTGAATATATGAAATAATGAATATATTTCTAAATCTACACTGCCGTTCAAAAGTTTTTAGAAGAAGCCTATTATGCTCACCAAGGCTGCATTTATTTTATTAAAAATAAAAAAACTCTAATGTTGTAAAATTTATTAAAATGTAAAATAATTTGTTAAAATAAAAAGTAAATTAATTAAAATGTATTCATCAAAGATTCCTGAAAAAAAATTTTTTTACACAACTGTTTTTAATGTTGATAATAATCATAAATGTTTCTTGAGCATCAAAAGATATTGAAATAACTTCTAAACGATCATGTGACACTGAAGACTAGAGTAATGATGCTGAAAATTCAGCTCTGCATCACAGAAATAAATTACATTTTAAAATATATCCAAATAGAAAACAGTTATTTTATTATTTTAAAAATATTTCACAATTTCACAGTTTTGGGGATGTTTTATTAAAAAAAAAAAATGCAGCCTTGGTGAAGATAAGAGACTTCTTTTAAAAATCGTACAGATCAAAAACTATTGAGCAAGAGTGTAATTTATTCCTTTGATGGTAAAGATGAATTAAGTGTCACATGATCCTTCAGAAATCATTTTAATATGCTGAAGAAAAATGTCTTGATATTACTTATGTTGTGCTACTTAATATCTTTTAATATTTTTTATGGATTATTTGATGAAAAAAGTTCAAAAGAACAGCATTTATTTGACGTAGTAAAATGTTATAATGTTATCAATTATGTTGCTGTCACTATTGATCAATTTAATCCATCTTTGCTGACTAAAAGTATTAATTTCTTTCTTACCATAAACTTTTTGTAATTATTTTAATTACTTAGTGCCTTAACAATACCCAGTGAATGCACATTTTGATGTGTGAATACTGGACAGCTGTTTTTTTTTTTTTTACTGAAGAGGTACATTCGTCTCCTAAATCACTGCCAAGGCTTGTTTTCGCCTACCGTCTCTGGTCCTGCGGGATAATGTCCCTTTGTTCAAAGAGCCTGTCTTGTAGAGGTAGCCGGAGTACAGGATGGGCTGCATGATCTCATCATAAACACAAGAATCTGAATCCAGAAAATCACAGTATGATACTTCACACTTCTTGTATTTCACTTAAAGAGGAAATATTAGATGTTTCATATATTAAAGGTAAAGAATATCATTTGAATTATGTCAGATCTTTTCTTCTAGAGTAAATATAAGTGTTTTTACAACTTTTCCGTGGCACTTTAGCTGATGGCTCAACCAATGCTTTGTGTTTGGGGCAGGATAACCTGTAGTAAACTGTTTAAAATTAATTACCTGTAATAAACTGATTAAAATTGTTTACTGCAGGAAATTGATTAGTGTGTCCAAACAATAGATTAGACTATATAGAAATAATAATTAAAAAAAATAGCTAGAGCCAAAATTAGAAGGCTTTCCAAAGTACAGAGTAACAAAAAAAGAACTTTTATTTTTATTTTTTTATAGTTCCGTTTGGTACCATTTAAATGATAAACTTCACCTTTAATAAATATGGCAGTAGTAAAGTACTGGAAACGACTCCATCATACCTGCAGACTGTGTGTATGAGTAATGTGGGGACAGACGCTTAACATTTCCATTAGTGTCAGCGAGTCGAACGGCCTCAGCTTCTGCAAAAATCTGAGTGACTGTTTTCAGCAGGTTGTGCTCGGTCACAGCAGTGCACAGCGCCTGCAGGGGGACCACATACGCACACAAACACTTAAACAAATGCACTGCTAATAGCACATTTAGCCAAAGGACATTCAAAGCTTCTTCCAAAAATCCATCTATTCACTGCAGTCCTTTTAGCTTTCTTAATTATTTACAATTCAGAGCACATCCATGGCTTATTCTGGGGGTTTATAGGTAGCCTGAATACACAAATGATAAAGCCTTGGTAAAGTCCTGAGAAAGAATAATACACACTAATCTTGGCTTGACCGCTGGCATAATACTTAGATGGATCTGGCTATATTAAGACAGGATGTCCTCACTGCCCCAGTGGGGACTGATCTAAAAGTTTTCTTTTTAAGTAAAGCTTTTACACAGAGAAATAGCCTCTGCTATAGTTCACAGTGGCTCTAACTAAAGGAAGTATCATGTGCATTTCAAAATTAAGGGTCTGTTGCAAAAGAGGAAAGGGAAATGCACTTATTGTGCAAAGGTGTTGAGGTTATGTGGCACTGAAAACATCAGACCAAAACATTCCCTTACTGTAATCTGTGCAAAAGACCTATGTACATCTGTACACTGTTTACACAAAGGCTTCAGTCACAGCTAACTCTATATATATATATATACACATTTTTGTTTTTTATGTATATATATTTTTTTTCATGCTCAGAGCTCTACTGCCCTTAACAAAAGCCACATTTTGAGCAAAGAGATCTTTATTCATGCAAATCCTGTATTTTTCTTCATAGTAAAATGGCAGTGACAAAGGAAATAGCTTATAGTATACATAAACCGGAAATTGTAACGTGTGAGCATGCAAAAAAATAAATAAATAAATAAATACAGAGCATACGTGAAAAGTTTGTGTACATGCAATAGTGTTGTGTGTGCACACACAAGTCTGTATATATATTTTTTTATTTTTGCAAAGGGTCCCTTTAGAGGATCTGTACTTTTTAAGAAAAAAACATCTATATAGCCCCTTTCACACTGCGATTCCGGCAAATACACGGATAATCCGACCCGGCATTTGTTCCCGGGCCTCTAGATTTGGTCCATTCACACTGCCAGCGAAATACCGTAATATGTGTGCTTTCACACACAACCCGTAACGGTCCCGGATCGAGTTGACACGTGACATCCGGATGTGACATATAATGGCGAGCGACCTTAGCTTCAGCGCGGATAGTAAGGAGCTTTGTGGTCTCGTGTTGTGTCCAGAATGAGCACGTTTCTGCTTGTTTAATTTTAGTTTCTTTTGTATACGAACACTCTCTGCGTTTAAAACACCGACTAGCTCTTCTGGCACTGCAGGGTTGTATTATTGAAAAAACAAACTCTAGGAGTCGCACGATAACTACGTACACGTTGCGGCATTAGTTTTGGCTTTTGTTCACATAGTGCTCGTCCCGGGTCGAACACCGCAATGATACTAGGTCCCCGACCGGGGTTCAATTCGGTAATCAATTCCGGGACATGGTTTCTTTCACACAGAAGGCGACCCGGCAATGTTCCGGGAATATTGCGGGTCCAACGTGCAGTGTAAAAGGGGCTTATGTAAATCAGTTATGGTTTGTTAACTTTTCTTAAATGTGACAATAACTAATCTATCAAGTTGTTAAATAGATATGTCAATACCTCATGAGGAATAAGGAGGAAATCTCCTTTTTTTTCATAATCTGTCCCCTGTAAGTGCAAGGGATTTATCCTTTACCTTAAGAAGTTCCTCTTGGCTGCTGAAACTGGGATGAGGGTGGCGATATCTGCCTTCTTTGTATTTGTGGGTGATAAACTCTCTTCGCTGTTCTGGGGAGGCATCACAGTCCAGCTCCTCAGTCACAGAAAGTCTGGCTGCCCAAAATTCATTTGCTCTGTCGTTGCCAAGCATTATGAAGAGCTAGAACATATAAAGATAAGGGTCATCTTGGCCTTATTTCTAAAAGACAGTGTAGTAAAATCGCCAGGAGTCCTGATAACTGGAATATAAGGATCTTTTCACACAAAAACTCACAGCAACCCCTACCTGAACAATCTCATTGCTCCACACGCTGGTGTCCAGTTTCAGACTCTGCACTTTCGACACCATTGTGCCAAGACTTCGGTGCTGGCCTGCAGGCAGACAGAACAAAAGAGGCACCACATCACTCTCCATGCACCATTCATTCTGTTTGTCCCATAAAGACTTCCTGATATGGTGCCGTGAGCCACATTTATCTGCACTTTACCTCATATGAACTCTCAAATGAGCTTAGATACTCTTAGTACCATCTGTATATCAACCAAGACACTGCACTGCCATTACCCGGAAATGCTAAATTTCTCACACCAACTCTTTTAATTAATTTCTAGTCATATTCAACAGAATTCACTGTGCTTTATAAATTTGAATTATAAACACCAACGAGATGATAACACACCACCACATCGGTCACACACACACCTGCGCAATTCTTGCAGATGACCACACAGAGATTAATGGACGCCCAGTCTGGATTGATGGCTTTGCAGTCTGCGCAGATCTTGTTGGACCTGTTGGACCAGATCTTCTCCGCCACCTCATAATCAGATAGTGTTTCTGCTATAGATTCCTGCACGGCCTCCATCCAGTCCCTTTTCTCTCGCTCCGACTCTGCCGTAAAGCTGCAAGTGTGCACAAAACCCTCTTAATGCTCGGCCTTTAAGGATCCTATTAATTGTCTCTGGGCTGGCATGGTGACCTGTGAATGACTTCACTGCTTTCTTTAAGTCTACAGTAAAATTGAACTGATCAAATTGACTTTATTTCCATAACTCTGTGTGTGTGTGTGTGTGTGTGTGTGTGTGTGTGCGTGCGTGCGTGCGTGCGTGTGTGCGTGCGTGCGTGCGTGCGTGCGTGCGTGCGTGCGTGCGTGTCCACAAAGATGGCAATATCCGAAATCCTTGTCCTTGTGGGGACATTTTTAGGTCCCCATGAGGAAAACATCTTATAAATCACACAGAAGGAGTTTTTTTGAGAAAGAAAAAATGCAGAATGTTTCCTGTGATGGGTAGGTTTAGGGGCAGGGGCAGTGTAAGGGGATAGGATGTACAGTTTGTACAGTATGAAATCCATTACACCTATGGAAAGTCCCCATAAAACATGGAAACATGACGTGTGTTTGTGTGTGTGTGTGTGTGTGTGTGTGTGTGTGTGTGTGTGTGTGTGTGTGTGTGCGTGCGTGCGTGTGTGTGCGTGTGTGTGTGTGTGTGTGAGCCTGTTTATGTGGTTTATGAGGACACAGATTTGTATAACTACATGGGTATTACATTGGTATTACACTATAAATGTGGTTTATGAGGACATTTTTCAGTTATGAGGACAAGTTAGAATGATTTCTGAAAGATCATGTGACAGTGAAGACTGGAGTAATGATGCTGAAAATACAGCTTTGCATCACAGGAATAAATCACATGTTATTTTATATTGCAATAATTATTTAATAAATTATATTGCAAAACTGTGCATGAGAAAATGACTCTTTTTAAGAGAATACACATTAAACAATGTTTTTGCAGTGTTGAAAATCACTTAAGAGGGTAAACACATACAAGCTACTTAACAGAAGCACAGCATGACTAGAACTGTTTACCTGAAGGTTTTATACGGTGTAATGAGATCAAAGCTCTTGCCCTTCCCATCACGAATTGTAGCACCTCTGGCCTCAATTACAGTAATTCCAATCCCATTTTTAAAGCACTGTAAAACACATATCACAAAAGGTCAGTCTTAATGTAAGGATTAGCAATCAAACCACAAAGGTGCAAATAACAAAGCTATTTTGAATGTATTGTACATATGTTATAGGAAATTTCAAAATTATTTTCAAACTGTGTTCTATTGAGAGAAGAAAGAGGTAAAGCAAATCACTGGTCCTAAATCTAGAGTAGAATGGCTATAACATGATTAAGTATAACATGATTTACTAATCACCTGCTCACTCTTGTACAACCAGATCTGCTCCATTATAATTGCTGTGTAGATCTTTGACTTGGTTCCTTTGAGCTCCAGAAAGCCACTCTTTTGGCAGTGACTGCCAGGGCCAAAACGTGGACGGCCAAAAACCAGCTGTTCTTTGACCCGCTCCTGCAAAATGCAGCACCATTTGCTCCTCTGGACTGCAAGAAGACATAAAGAAGGTTCAAAATGTTTATTTTGTCCTAGTTAAATTTCCAGTATGTAGCAAAACACTTTTCTAAAGTATTCAATACTACTATTGCTGCATTGAGTACATGCAGCATTTTATTTCAACCACCATTTTAAAAGTTTATTGCAATGGGTGCAGTAATAGACAGTAATAGCTTTATTTCGCATAAAGGGTTACTTTAGTGATTAGTACTATATGGCTTTGTATCAGTAGAAACCCTGAAATATATTCGAATGATTGTGCCCCCCCCCCCCCCATATCCCCCTGAGACAAGCGATTTATGCATTTTATTTGTGGAAAAATACCTCCCATGACGCAAATATCGTCAATTTGCGCCATCAGAGGAATTGTTGGCCAGAGGCTAAAGACTACAGCCAGCAGAGTTCTGCATGTTTTCAACTCGCGCGTCAGGGATGGAGATCGCACTCGCAGCACTCAGCTCGCAGCTGCAGCCTCAGGCTTTCATGGAAACGGTGCGGCCAGCAGAGAAAAGATGGAGTCTTTCAACTTCTCAAACTAATTCCTATGAAAGTTAAGCTTTCAAAGGCATGAACTGAAAACGCACCAGACTGAACATGCGCTGTGAATGCCGCGGACGCGTTTACCTCAGCTCTCATCACAAACTCATCCATGACTGTCAATGTGACTCCTGCAGCGTTTTGGGCTGTGAGACTCCCTCAGCGGCTAAATCACATATTGAACAGACATGTTCAGTTTTTAACTGTAGTGTCTGTTCTCTAACTGAACTGATTTTATGAAAATGAACGTGGTCGTGGTGGGAAAGTGGTCAGTGATTCAGTAATCTAGTAGCGGTGGCTTTGGGAGTGGCCTTGTAGGGCAGCGAAGCAGTCTGGGAATTGTTGTCTTTCATCTCCATGAGACAAAAATACATTTTCTGTCTTTTCTCAGTCTAGAAAGCACCAAATTATAAAATAATTTCACATTTCTACTACATTAATGACCCAGTTTAAATACAGTTTTATCTTCCCAGGGCTGAAGTACTCCTTTAAATGCGTAGGACAAAATCCAGTGGGAATTGGAAAGTTATGACGATGGGCCGACAACGAGTTTCAGGCTTTATTAAGCTTAAATGCATAAGACAAAATCCAGTGCCCTTTTTTTTTTTTATTAATTTAAATGTTATTACATAAGCCACGATTTCACCGAAATCACCCGGACCAATTAGTCCCAGGAACTGCGTGCATACAGGTTTTTATTTAAAAAAATGCCTGCATGTAATTTCAGTAATTACATCTATAATTACACTGTTGAGTCTTTCCTTAGTCCTTAACCTACCAATACCAACAAACATGTCCCAACCTTACCCATATTCCACCTCAACAGCAGTTTTTGCAATACAATATGAACACAACAAGAACTTTGTATGTACATGGGTTTGAATCCCAGGAAATTAATTAACTGAATACCTTAAGTGTAGTCGCTAAGGGCATCCGCCAAATGCATAAATGTCAATGTAGAAAAAGGAGGTTATCTGTTAAAAAATGCTGTGCTTACCATCATTATCAGCTCGGAACACAAACGTCCTGTGATTTGTCACAACCTCAAATTTATTGTCTTTGGCTACACGGGCCATCTGTATGGCAGCTAAGGGAATCACACCTTTGGGATAAGCATCCTGGGAGAAAGAGACAATTTGAGTTAAGAATAGCAGTCAGTGTACCAACATATGTGACGTCTGCAGAAAAACACAATGGAATGTAGGAACTGTTTATATTCTGAAGGTCTTCAGGCAGTGTGAAGCGCTTAAAGGGGTCATATATCATGATGAATTAGTTGATTGTACTGGACTGTAACAGTGGGAACACAAAACATTCTACCTAGCCCAAAAATGATTTATTGAATTTAACTTGCAAACCTTAAATGATTAAATAGTGTAACTTTTACCAGACCAGCTGAGCTGAAAGGTTCAACACCCACATGAATTCGGTTGTCGATCACCACGGTCTATTGTTCTGGCAATTCGTTTTTCATTCAGCTTAATGACTATAGGTTTCACTTAGTGTAAACAGACAATTCATCTTCAATTCATTCAGCTTTCCTGTTTTGTGTTTGGTGTGAAAGGGCCTTTACACATCAACAACATCCATTCAGAGTTGTTCAGCTGTTTAACACACTATTCAATGTTCAGGATGGAGTAAGGGCGGTTAAAACTATATTTGACAGTAAACCTGTAGCAAAGTGCCCACACACATGCAAAGACTGGGTTTACATAAAAGCAATTCAGAGAGAGGGTGGAAAAACACTAGCGTTCCTTATTAACAGTTTAATAGTTTTATTTACTGAGAAAGCATTAAATTGATCAAAATTGACAGTAAAGACATTTATAATTCTGCAAAAGAGTTAAATAAATAAATGTTTTTTTGTATTTTTGATCAAATAAATGTAGCCTTGGTGAGCATATATGACTTTTAAACGGTAGAGTATATTATGACTGTTCTGGTGTAAAAACCTTGATATTAATAGTGGTTCAAGTATTGAATGATGAATGTATAATGTGATCCCTTTAATAATACAAATTCATGATGACATTGAGTCTGTTTATTTGCAATCATACCTTTTCACTACCATAGTACATCAAGTTCTTCCCATCAAACTTCACATATCGTTTCTGGAACACATAGTTTCTATAACAGAGGTACAAACATGACGTCAGAGGAAAACAACTACATTGCAAAGATCCCATTTCTGAAATTGTTAAAGGAGGAAGTGAATCTAGACACTGGAAGATGTCAAGCAGAGGACAGGAGACAGCAGGAGACACAAGACATGAAGTAATGACAAACCGGCCAGAGAGGACAGACAGGGAGCAGAAACAGCCATTGAGGAGCGTGCAGGAGACGCAGAGATGAGAGGAGAGTAGCAGCCCCGATGGGGCGTACCCTTGAGGAGAGAGCTTGTCCAGCCAGCCGCTGAGGATAGGTGCCACCCGCTCGGACAGTGAGGTGAAGCTGGCATAGGGAGAGATGTGATCCTCATCTGCTTCATTTGTACAGAGATTATGAGGAAGGGGGAACGAGTGGGAGGCCAGTGTGGGTTCACCCACAGTGCAGTAGCCTGGAGAATCAAGACGCTTGAGCCATGAGTGATTGTTCTGCCTGTGGGAGGATGAGGAGGAGGAGGTGGTGTAAAATATATTAAGTACAGTAATATTACTATGCAAAAAGGCGTGATTGACGTGACGATGTCGGACGTAGCGCAAATATTTTGCGAGAGTCTTCGTAGGTTGAATACAAAAGGTGGTCCACTGGCAACTAGATATTTTACTTTATAAAGTGTTAAACATGGATATTTTTCTTACAAAAACCCACTGATTCACTTTAGAAGGCCTTTATTAACCCCCATGTGGAGCACTTTTATAATGGATGGACATACTTTTTTGGTCTTCAAATTTTGGTCTGCCATTCACTGCCATTATTAATTTTTTTTATATATCATATTTTGTTCGTCTAAAAGAAGAATGCTATATACACCTAGGATGGTTTGAGTGTGAGTAAATTATGAGATCATTTTCATTTGTGTGTGAACTATCCCTTTAAGGGCCAGATTTAGTAAACAGGGGCCGTATTAACAAAACATTTTATCTTACCACTAAGAGTTTTCCTAAATAGCAGCAAAAGTTCTTAGTTACAAGTTTTCTATTCACAAAGCTGCTGAGAGTAACTTTTACTAAGGAAATAGAGAGAAGTCTCAAAGGTGCCCTAGAATGAAAAATTGAATAAACCTTGCCATAGTGAAATAATACAAGTACAGTGCATGTACATCACATACTGTTAGTCTCAAACGCCATTGCCTCTTACTTCATATGTAAATCTCATTAATCAAAAACACCAACATAACGGCAACCGTGACGCAAGCGTTGGGGATCATTTGCATATGTCCAAACATGTTTATTGTCAGGCGGGAATGGGAGCGAATCATCGGGACTGCAGGTAAACAAGACACTTGAGGATAGCAAAAACGGCAGCTCTCATGACACATTTTTTCAGGCTGTGCAGGAGACGTGAGGACTTTTCATATGTCAACAGTTTATTATAATCGGATACCGCAACAATTCAAAATCGTTCGTTTGTTCGGCCCATTTCAAACAAGCTTCGCTCAGCGTCTTAAACTGAAGAAAAGTGCAACTAAATTCCTGCAAGCAGTAAGTAGTGATTTATCCACTTATTGACTAGCTGTTTAAACAATTTCTGATTAAATTGAAAGTTTCTTAGAGAGAACGCAAGATGTCTAGATGAGGCAAGATGCTAGTACAGTAACAATAGGAAACTCCAAGTACCATACAAAACTAAATAGTGTGTCTAATGACAAAGGTTAATATTATTTTGTATTACAAAATACAAACGTAGATACATTGCTTACAGATCATTCACTTGATCTTTCTAGCAAACGTCACCTCTTCCACCATATAAGTTAAAACTAAAGTAATTTGACAAAGCTATTCATTTCGTAAAAATATAAGTTATATATTTATATTTTTGGGAACTGAAGTAGGCCTATGATGTGTTATGATGCTTGTATTTCAGAGTAATAATAATAATTAATAATTAGTTACATTTATATAGCGCTTTTCTAGGCACTCAAAGGGCATTTACATATAGAAGGGGGAATCTTCTCAACCACCACCAATGTGCAGCATCCACCTGGATGATGCGACGGCAGCCATATTGCGCCAGAGCACTCACCACACACCAGCTTATGGTGGAGAGGAGACAGAGTGATGAAGCCAATCATTATATGGGGATTATTAGGAGGCCATGATGGACAGGGGCCATTGGGCAAATTTGGCCAGAATGCCGGGGGTACACCCCTACTCTTTATCGAAGGACATCCTGGGATTTTTAACGACCACAGAGAGTCAGGACCTTGGTTTAACGTCTCATCCGAAAGACGGTGCTCTTTGACAGTATAGTGTCCCCATCACTATACTGGGGTGTTAGGACCCACACAGACCACAGGATGAGCACCCCCTGCTGGCCTCACTAACACCTCTACTAGCAGCTACCTGGTTTTCCCAGTTGGTATCCCATCCAGGTACTGACCAGGCTCAGCCCTGCTTAGCTTCAGTGGGAAACCAGTCTTGGGCTATAGGGTGATATTGCTGCTGGTGTACTTGAGTAGGCTACATCACAGCCACTGCGTAGCCTACATTGTGACTAACGTTATATAAACATGCAATATCGTTGACGAAAAAAGACGAGTCTAAAATGTAGACTGAATGACACTTTAAGCAGAACATCTCAAATAGAGATTGCTAAAATGCAGCTTACTTGTTTATTGGTGTTTTCAGATTTGTTATGGACACATTCATCCCATTACATTTGCCACTTTTTGGAAAAATACAAAATCCGTATGGGTTTAACATCAGATGTTGAGAACTGACATTCTGCAATTCATAGCTGAAGGGCTTTCTCAGCATCTTTATCCAACAGTTTATTTCTAAACAGTCCCATATGGCCAAGTATCGAACAAAAAAAAAATGTAAAACTATCTTCTTTAAGTAGTCCACTTTTCCCACTATATTGTCAATTATAGGATGGTCAGTCTTCAGAGACTCGATTGCTTGTAGACAAGATTTAGAGTCTGTACATATTACGAAATGGCCTTGCTGTTCCTTTTCTATTGGTTCTACAGCTAAAAACAGGCCTCATCTGTGAAAATTGTCCTGATATACATATACCAAAAAGATTTTGTCCATTTACTACTTCTGAAGATACAAGATTGTCTTGCTTTTTTTTAGTTTTCAAAAATGTTATCCTACTGATTTATTGTTTAATTCTTGTACAAAGCATAAATAAAGATGTTGTGAGATTACTTAAAAAAATGCAAATGGGATGAGAAAAATAATGTTAGTTCAAGATAATTAATAATATAATTCATATAATTACATATAATAAATACATTTTCAAAATACATTAAAATATTGAAAAAATCTCAAATTTAATTTTAGAGGAATTTCTTTTTTTCCTCAATAAATTACTTACATTTCAGTCTGTTCCTCAAACATAGCTATGATATATTATATTTAAAAAATATTTGGAATATAGCATCTGAGCCAAAGACACATTTTATGCTAGTTTTTTATAATTATTATTTTTCATATAGTAACTTGACCGCATCTTTCCCCATGTGAATTTTATAGACAAGAGGAGCTGGGAAATTCAGCTAAACTGCCCTGTGAGCATTTCATGGAATCAATCAATCAACTTTATTTATATAGCGCTTTTACAAAGATGATTGTTTCAAAGCGGCTTCACAGTGTTAAACAGGACAATATTGCAACAAAATTTGATTTGGCTAGTTTGATGTGGATAGTTTATAGAATTAAATATGACCTAATTAATCAATTTCATTTGTATATTTAGTTGAAATACTTGGATCATAATTTTAGTGTCCCCACTAATTTAGTATCCCCATAATTTTAATGTCCCGACTAGTGGAAGAAAGCACGTTTTAGGGTTTGGAACGAGATGGGAGTAAATAATGACAAAAATTTCATTTTATGGTGAACTGTTCCTTTAAAACACAAATGAGAATGTTTCAGATAACTCTAACCAAATTACAGAAATCACTTTGCTAAATCATGCTTACTAAGGCACCTACAAAGGTTACTCCACCCGAACAATTTTAATTCTCTCATCATTTCCTCACTTTCATGCTGTCCCAGATATATATGACTTTCTTTAGATGAACACAAACTAGGATTTTTTGAAAAATTATTCATTTCTGTCCATATAATGCAAATGGATAGTATTGACACCAAGTGGTCACACAAAGTGAAAACAATGGCAATACGACCCCAGTGGATAAATGTCTACTGAAGCAATACAAAGTAAAATGTGCACCTTTTAAACTATAAACCATTGCTTCTTACCAAATGTCAGTATTAATATGTATCCTATTAATCCCAGATCACATCATCACTTTATCCCAGATAGCTTTGTTTTCAGCGTCACTATGCGATTAGCAGGTGGATATAACACTGTGGGCATACCAAACATTCTGCTGGCTTTAGCGGAAAGAGTCAATTTTACCTCTTGTGGAAAAATTGGACTTACCCATGGTCTCTTGTTTTATCCTCTTTATTTGCAATCTTTTCCTCACATTTGGTCCTCTCAACCTAAACATATTTAACCATAAATAAATGACACCTATCAGAGTACATAAAGTGAAAATGCACTCTAAAATTAAGTTTGGTCACTTCTAGTCCCCTACCTCTGAATGTTGATTTTGTCGCTTGCTGTGGAAAACAGTTTCACAGTACGGGTTGATCATTTCATCTTCGTCCTCAGCAGATGCTGTGCCAGCTGAAACAGAACAGAAAATAGTAGAAAAAGATCAACTTATCATAAATTATTTATGTGTGTTTATGTATGTATGTGTGTATGCATGTGTATGCATGCACATATATATGCATGTATGCACGCACGCACGTGTGTGTGTGTGTGTGTGTGTGTGTGTGTGTGTGTGTGTGTGTGTGTGTGTGTGTGTGTGTGTGTGTGTGTGTGTGTGTGTGTGTGTGTGTATACACATGTATGCATGTGTATGTACAAACCCCATAACAAAAAAGTTGTGACACCGTACAAATTGGAAATAAAAAAGGAATGCAATGATTTACAAATCTCATAAACTTATATTTTATTCACAATAGAATATAGATAACATATCAAATGTTGAAAGTGAGATATTTTGAAAAGTCATGCCAAATATTGGCTCATTTTGGATTTCATGAGAGCTACACATTCCAAAATTTGGGACAAGTAGCAATAAAAGGCCAGAAAAGTATAAGGAACAGCTGGAGGACCAATTTGCAACTTATTAGGTCAACTGGTATAAAAAAAAAAGTCTCTCAGAGTGGCAGTGTCTCTCAAAAGTCAATATGGGCAGAGGATCAGCAGTTCCCCCAATGTTGTGGCGAAAAATAGTGGAGCAATATCAGAAAGGAGTTTCTCAGAGAAAACTACAAACAGTTTGAAGTTATTATCATCTACAGTGCATAATATCATCAAAAGATTCAGAGAATCTGGAACAATCTCTGTGCGTAAGGGTCAAGAACGGAAAACTATACCTTTGATCTTCGGGCCCTTAAGGCTGCAACATACTCCGCAAGAACAGTGAAAAAAGTTCTTGCTCCCAGGGCTGCAAGAACAAAACTACATCATTTTGTTCTCGCAGCCCTGGTTTGGGAGTTCTCGCAGCTTTTTCTCGACATATCGTCTGAGCAGAGCTTTTTTTCTTGTGGGTGTCCGAGAATTATTATGTAATTGGTCATACATTTAAAGTGGGCGTGGTTAATGCGGAGAAATGCAGATGATCGGCACCTGCTTTTCTCTTGAAGTATGAAATGTACTGGGCAAAACGAACTTAGTTCTTGTTCTTGCCACCTCGAGAAAACGAACAAATATCTTTGTTCTTGCAGAGTATGTTCCAAGCTTAAGTCCCTCTGCATCACATACAGGAATGCTACTGTAATAGAAATCACAACATGGGCTCAGGAATAATTACAGAAAACATTGTTGGTGAACACAATTCACCGTGCCATTTGACGCTGCCGGCTAAAACTCCATAGGTCAAAAAAGAAGCCATATCTAAACATGATCCAGAAGCGCATGCATTTTCTGGGCCAAGGCTCATTTACAATGGATTGAGGCAAAGTGGAAAACTGTTCTGTGGTCAGATTAATCAAAATTGTAAGTTATTTTTGGAAATCTGGGATGCCATGTCATCCATACTAAAGAGGACAAGGAAAACCCAAGTTGTTATCAACGCTCAGTTCAGAAGCCTGCATCTCTGATGGTATGGGGTTGCATGAGTGCGTGTAGCATGGGCAGCTTACACATCTGGAAAGCCACCATTAATGCTGAAAGGTATTTCCAAGTTCTAGAACAACATATGCTCCCATCCAGATGTCATCTCTTTCTGGGAAGACCTTGCATTTTGTAACATTACAATGCCAGACCACATACTGCATCAGATACATCATGGCTGCATAGAAGAAGAATCCGGGTACTGAAATGGCCAGCCTGCAGTCCAGATCTTTTACCCATAGAAAACATTTGGCGCAGCATAAAGAGGAAGATGCGACAAAGAAGACCTAAGACAGTTGAGCAACTAGAAGCCTGTATTAGACAATAATGGGACAACATTCCTATTCATAAACTTAAACAACTTGTCTGATGTTTGCAGATTGTTACAAAAAAAGAGAGGATGCCACACAGTGGTAAACATGGCCTTGTCCCAACTCTTCTGACTCTTCATGTGTTGATGCCATGAAATTTTAAATCAACTTATTTTCCCCTTTAAATGATACATTTTCTCAGTTTAAACATCTAAAATTTGAAACTTCCACATCATTGCATTCTGTTTTTATTCACAATTTGTACAGTTTCCCAACTTTTTGGGAATCAGGTTTGTATACGTGTACAGGTCCATCTAAAAAATGTGATAAAAGTTCATTATTTTCCATAATGTAATGATAAAAATTAAACTTTCATATATTTTAGATTCATTGCACACCAACTGAAATATTTCAGGTCTTTTATTGTTTTAATACTGATGATTTGAGGCATACAGCTCATGAAAACCCCAAATTCCTATCTCAAAAAATTAGCATATCATGAAAGGTTCTCTAATCGAGCTATTAACCTAATCATCTGAATCAACTAATTAACTCTAAACACCTCCAAAAGATTCCGGAGGCTTTTAAAAACTCCCAGCCTGGTTCATTACTCAAAACCGCAATCATGGGTAAGACTGCAGACCCGACCCAGCCCAGAAGGCCATCATTAACACCCTTAAGCAAGAGGGTAAGACACAGAAAGAAATTTCTGAAGGAATAGGCTGTTCCCAGAGTGCTGTATCAAGGCACCTCAGAGGAAAGTCTGTGGGAAGGAAAAAGTGTGGCAAAAAACGCTGCACAACGAGAAGAGGTGACCGGACCCTGAGGAAGATTGTGGAGAAGGACCGATTCCAGACCTTGGGGAACCTGCGGAAGCAGTGGACTGAGTCTGGAGTAGAAACATCCAGAGCCACCATGCACAGGCGTGTGCAGGAAATGGGCTACATGTGCCGCATTCCCCAGGTCAAGCCACTTTGGGCTACAGAGAAGCAGCACTGGGCTGTTGCTCAGTTGTCCTTTTTTTGGATAAAAGCAAATTTTGCATGTCATTCAGAAATCAAGGTGCCAGAGTCTGGAGGAAGACTGGGGAGAAGGAAATGCCAAAATGCCTGAAGTCCAGTGTCAAGTACCCACAGTCAGAGATGGTCTGGGGTGCCATGTCAGCTGCTGGTGTTGGTCCACTGTGTTTTATCAAGGGCAGGGTCAATGCAGCTAGCTATCAGGAGATTTTGGAGCATTTCATGCTTCCATCTGCTGAAGAGCTTTATGGAGATGAAGATTTTGTTTTTCAGCACGACCTGGCACCTGCTCACAGTGCCAAAACCACTGGTAAATGGTTTACTGACCATGGTATTGCTGTGCTCAATTGGCCTGCCAACTCTCCTGACCTGAACCCCATAGAGAATCTGTGGGATATTGTGAAGAGAAAGTTGAGAGACGCAAGAACCAACACTCTGGATGAGCTTAAGGCCGCTATCGAAGCATCCTAGGCCTCCATAACACCTCAGCAGTGCCACAGGCTGATTGCCTCCATGCCACGCCGCATTAAAGCAGTCATTTCTGCAAAAGGATTCCCAACCAAGTATTTAGTGCATAACTGAACATAATTATTTGAAGGTTGACTTTTTTTGTATTAAAAACACTTTTCTTTTATTGGTCGGATGAAATATGCACAAAAAAAAATGTGATAATATATGACAGACATAATGCTGCAATGTGTTGTTTATGTGACTATAACTAGGCTATAATCAGTGTACAAAAAAACTAAACAAACATTGCACATCCCGGAAGCAGGTAGTGGCTTCAAAGATGGGGGTAATAATTTGGCAGGGAGTTGCCTATTGTTAAACCAAATTCTGTGACCCAATGAATTATGGGAACGTACACAAAATGTAGTGATGGTAGGATTAGCTCAGTACAGCCCCTACTACGGTCACATAATTCGGTGGGTCAAACAATTCGGCACAACAATGGAACCTCCTTTTCTGCAGTAGAAATGAGCAGAATGGTTAGAGAACAGACACTACCCCGAGAACCTGCACTGGAACCATGTCAGAGAAAGAGAGAGTTCCTTCACACAATTCTTTTCAAAATATCATTGTTCAGAAAAAAAGATAAGGAAGTCATACATGTTAGGAAGTAGGCAGGGATGGGCAGTATTTCAAATACATGTATTTAAAATACGTATTTGAAATACAAAATACTATTTTGTATTTTGTATTTTAAAGCCTTTGGAAAAAATCGAATGTAATTTGTATTTAAATACATTTAAGATGAGTATTTTTGTATTTTCAAAATACTCAAAATACTTTGAGCCAGGCAACCTCTTTATCAGGAGCTGTTTTCATGCATCTACTAGTTCAGACCAGACACGCCCCTCCCCCCAACATTCATTCAGGTGAGCTGCAGCTGTACAACCCTAGCCTGACAAGCCAGACCCACATCAAGATGTTTGGTCTGGAAACTCACCATAGACAGCTCAATCCGAGGGGCGGATAAACGGTTGTCTTTCAAACTCCCTCTGCACGCGATAGGATAGCGCTACAACCATCAAGAGCAACGTGAAGTGGAGCTCATTGATAGATTAAACATTCGCCGTATCCGGTCGGCTAAACTCCGAACACATCTTCCCTTCTTCAGAATGACTTCAGTGCCGTTCTTCGTTCTTTTCTCAGAGAAAAGCTTAACTCAAGTCTTCCAAAGTCACGGCCAAAGCTGATTCGAAAGACCGCTGTTCGCCAGCTTCTGTGTTTACTAGAAGCACGCAAACGCAACTCTGCCGTCATTATGTTAAGCCCCGCCCACCGACTCTATACACGATGTGATTGGCCCGACCAGAGATTGGTTTTTACAGCTCAGAAGTGTATTGAGAGTTGCTAGACGGCACTCGTGGCAGATTAGATTTGCTGCCGCTAGGGTGCGTCTAGATTTCTAGGCTAGTACAACCCAGCCTTGGATCGGCAACTTTACAAAATTGTTGGAATAAGGTGAGGATGTCATGGTCAATACTACTTGTTGATTAAAGTAGCTTGTCAAATGTGTTTGAAGTATTAACATTACTGCATGTTAGGGATGAGTGATATCATATGACAATACATATCGTAGATTCGTAGCAATAATATAAAATGTGAATCGATGGAACTTTTTCTAAATCATTTACAAAGATAGGCCTATTGGGGTAATCACATATATCTGTGCAGCTTTTAGTGGGCAGGAATAATTGGAATGTTGGAGTGGAAAAAGAAGTGAGGGCGAATGAGTTATTGACGTAATTTGTGTTATTATAACTGCCGCTAAAGGAAATTCAAATTCAAATTGAAAACAAAAGTTTCTAAGCAGTTGCACACATCTAAATGCTTTTTGGCCTTCAGAATAGGCCCAGATAGATTACAGCCTAATATGGATACCTTCACTGAATTGCCAATTTCACATGTATTTGGTGTATTTTCAAAATACAAAATACTGTATTTGTATTTAAATACATTTTTCCACACAGTATTTTGTATTTGTATTTAAATACATTTTCCTCACAGTATTTTGTATTTGTATTTTAAATACATTTCCATGTATTTATGCCCATCTCTGGAAGTAGGAATACATTTCAGGTGAGTAAATCATAAAATGTTGTGTGTTAATAAACCTACCAGACGTGCTTTTGGGTGTTTCAGTTGAGTTGGACTTTTCTAAAGTGCTATAGGATGAGAAAGTTTAATTAGTTGTGGTGGGATAGTCATAAAATCAAAAATAATCTTTCAAATTAAATGGTATGGTATGGTATGCTCAGCAAAAAAATCTAAATTTAAATTCAGATTTAATGGTTTACCTATGATTTTCAGTGGATGGGCTGACCCGTGGAGGAGGAACGGGTAAAGAGCGACTCCAAAACACATGTGGAGTGCCTGGTAAAGTGCCACAGTAGATTTCATTAGAGACCATCTCTAGCCCTGAGCAGGGAGGACTTGGAGGTGAACCGGGTGTGTTGGTGAAAGGAGAGCACTGATAACTAGAGGGGGATTCAGGTGGGGTGCAGAGGGGTGGGGTACTGAGATGCTCTTGGTCCGACATTCTCCTGAATGTGGATGGGGGTATTCCTCGATTTAACCTAGGGGGCACCGGGGGTAAGGGTCCACCAGTATCTGGGCTTGAAGTGGTATTACTCAAACCTGGTTCACAAGTAAATTTTTCAATGGTGTCTGTACTGGACGCAGTAGAGGATGAATCTTCTGCAACTATTAGAAGTGGATCCTGAGATGACTTTCGACAAGGTTGCACTTCATGCTGTGTTGTTAAAGAAAACGTCTCTGCTCTTAGTTTGTGAAAGACAGTTCTTGGTTTTGGTATAGGCTTTACAACACTGGTGGTACGCTCTGAGAGTGAGCGTTTCACTTGTGCACAAAGATTCGGGGCAGAGCTGTTATGTAAGGTTTCTAAAGAGTTGCCAGGATGTCTTGAAGTAGAAAGAGGCTCCACATTGACAGGGGTTACCTCGTGAATAGCGGACTCTGAATTACAGCGATCTAGCAAGGGCTCTTTCCTTTGATGCTGACAGATCAGCTGAATGTGCTCGACCAGTTTGAGGATACGCTTCCTGTGGCCGGTGGCAGTGACTCCCACCCTGTTCAGAGCGACATTGTCCACATGACAGAAGTCTCGGGCGAGGAGAAAGCCTGCCTGACGGAAGTGGTCCAGATATCTCTCGAGGTGGATGGAAGCCAACAGGTCCTCTGCATCTGAGCATGGACCGATTGTTGCCATAGTGTGCATGGGTGCTGTTTAGGCTGCATGCAAAACAGCAGCAGTTCCAGCCGAGAGCAGCAGATGACACCAGTCCTTCATCTGTAAAAAACAAAAAAGACTTTATGGTTATTGGTTACTTGAAAAAGACCTCTTTCATCCACCAAAAATTGTATCCACCCTCAGTGTAATAAATTAATAATATGTCAATTACATTAAATAACAAAAAGACTAGACTATATTTTTACATAATTAATAATAATATTAATAATAGAATAATAGTTGTAGTATTAAAAATGTATAATAAAATAACTAGTGATGGTCGGTATTATGACATGAATTGTTACCACGGCATAAAATGTCTATTGTTAGAGATTTTGCTGCATTGTGTTTATTGCAGTAGCAAATAGCCCCCTTATTGGCAAACGCTATTTTCACTAACTCTGCCCACTCACATCTGGTGGGCCAGAGAAAATACCAGAAGACGTTGGATTGCCAGCAGCAGCAATAATGCAGGGGTATGGAAAATACTTTCATTATAGTGTCACGTTACAGACAAAGGAAATGGTGCGAGGACTCAAGTGCAGAAAAGGATATATATTTATAACAAATAAAACATAAATACAAAACAAACACCCACGAGGGGGCAAAACACATAATAGAACATAAACTAAAACTCAAAACATACCAACAGAAGTCACTGGGGGAACGGGAGACGCAGACATTACACAAGGATCCAACACAGACTGACAAACACAAGGAGCTTATAAGGGGAAGAAATCAAGAGGGAACAGGTGGGGCAAATTAACCAATAATCAGATAACAAGAAGGGCGGGGTTGACAGTAGACCGGAGACATGACAAAACCCACATGTGCACACAAAACAGGACAGGCATGTGACATTACCCCCTCCTTAAGGAGCGGCTACCAGACGCTCCACTAGGGACAGGGATGGGAGAAACAGACCAGGGCGGGACGGGAGGGGCTGACCAGGGCGGGACGGGAGGGACTGACCAGGGCGGGACGGGAGGGACTGACCAGGGCGGGACGGGAGGGACTGACCAGGGGGGCACGGGAGGGACTGACCAGGGGGGCACGGGAGGGACAGACCAGGGCGGGACGGGAGGGACAGGGGAAACAGACAAGGAAGGAACAGACAAGGGAGGGGCAAACAAGGGAGGGACAAGGAAAACAAAAAGTTCAGGAGGCCATGGTGGCACACAAAGTTCGAATGACCAGGGCGGCCCGCCGAAGTCGGGAGGCCCACCGAGTTCAGGTGGCCGGGGCGGCCCGCAGAGTTCAGGCGGCCAGGGCGGCATGGGTAGAGCAGGGCGCCAGGGAGGCGCGGTGAGAGCAGGACTCCTGGGTGGTGCGGTCAGTGCAGGGAGCGCCAGGGAGGTGCGGTGAGAGCAGGACGCCTCAGAGTCGCACGGAGAGCAGGACGCCTCAGCGGCGCACGGAGAGCAGGACGCCTCAGCGGCGCACGGAGAGCAGGACGCCTCAGCGGCGCACGGAGAGCAGGACGCCTCAGCGGCGCACGGAGAGCAGGACGCCTCAGCGGCGCACGGAGAGCAGGACGCCTCAGCGGCGCACGGAGAGCAGGACGCCTCAGCGGCGCACGGAGAGCAGGACGCCTCAGCGGCGCACGGAGAGCAGGACGCCTCAGCGGCGCACGGAGAGCAGGACGCCTCAGCGGCGCACGGAGAGCAGGACGCCTCAGCGGCGCACGGAGAGCTGGACGCCTCAGCGGCGCACGGAGAGCTGGACGCCTCAGCGGCGCACGGAGAGCTGGACGCCTCAGCGGCGCACGGAGAGCAGGACGCCTCAGCGGCGCACGGAGAGCAGGACGCCTCAGCGGCGCACGGAGAGCAGGACGCCTCAGCGGCGCACGGAGAGCAGGACGCCTCAGCGGCGCACGGAGAGCAGGACGCCTCAGCGGCGCACGGAGAGCAGGACGCCTCAGCGGCGCACGGAGAGCAGGACGCCTCAGCGGCGCACGGAGAGCAGGACGCCTCAGGGGCGCAAGGAGAGCAGGACGCCTCAGCGGCGCACGGAGAGCAGGACGCCTCAGGGGCGCACGGAGAGCAGGACGCCTCAGCGGCGCACGGAGAGCAGGACGCCTCAGCGGCGCACGGAGAGCAGGACGCCTCAGCGGCGCACGGAGAGCAGGACGCCTCAGCGGCGCACGGAGAGCAGGACGCCTCAGCGGCGCACGGAGAGCAGGACGCCTCAGCGGCGCACGGAGAGCAGGACGCCTCAGCGGCGCACGGAGAGCAGGACGCCTCAGGGGCGCAAGGAGAGCAGGACGCCTCAGCGGCGCACGGAGAGCAGGACGCCTCAGGGGCGCACGGAGAGCAGGACGCCTCAGCGGCGCACGGAGAGCAGGACGCCTCAGCGGCGCACGGAGAGCAGGACGCCTCAGCGGCGCACGGAGAGCAGGACGCCTCAGCGGCGCACGGAGAGCAGGACGCCTCAGCGGCGCACGGAGAGCAGGACGCCTCAGCGGCGCACGGAGAGCAGGACTGCTCAGAGGCGCAGGGAGAGCTGGGCGCCTCAGGGGCGCAGGGAGAGCAGGGCGCCTCAGCGGCGCAGGCAGGGCGTTGGGGAAACTTCTCCAGTCCAGCAGTATCCACCGGCACTGGGACCACCGGAATACGATCTGCTGGCATTGGGACCACCGGAACATGATCTGCCGGAACTGGGACCACCGGAACACGATCCACCGGCACAGGGACCACCGGAACACGATCCACCGGAACTGAGACCACCGGCACACGATCCACCGGAACTGGGACCACCGGAACTGCCTCCGGGGCTTCGGATAAAGCCCTGTGCTCCTTCCACGCATGCAGGACTGCCACCACAAAGCATCCCATCACAGCCCTCCAGGCCGTTTCCGGACTCGGGACCACCGGAACGGAGTCCACCGGCACAGGGACCACCGGAACACGATCCACCGGCACAGGGACCACCGGAACACGATCCACCGGCACAGGGACCACCGGAACACGATCCACCGGCACAGGGACCACCGGAACACGATCCACCGGCACAGGGACCACCGGAACACGATCCACCGGCACAGGGACCACCGGAACACGATCCACCGGCACAGGGACCACCGGAACACGATCCACCGGCACAGGGACCACCGGAGCACGATCCACCGGCACAGGGACCACCGGAGCACGATCCACCGGCACAGGGACCACCGGAACATGATCCACCGGCACAGGGACCACCGGCGCACGATCCACCGGAACTGGGACCACCGGAGTGGTGGATGACACCCTGTGCTTTTCCCAAGCATGCAGGACTGCCACCACAAACCCTCCCATTACGGCCCTCCAGGCCATGTCTGGACTCGGGATTCCCGGACTCGGGACCCCCGGAACTGGCACCGAGGGAGAACTTCTCTGCTGAGTCCTCATAGTATGGTTGGATCCTTCTGTCACGTTACAGACAAAGGAAATGGTGCGAGGACTCAAGTGCAGAAAAGGATATATATTTATAACAAATAAAACATAAATACAAAACAAACACCCACGAGGGGGCAAAACACATAATAGAACATAAACTAAAACTCAAAACATACCAACAGAAGTCACTGGGGGAACGGGAGACGCAGACATTACACAAGGATCCAACACAGACTGACAAACACAAGGAGCTTATAAGGGGAAGAAATCAAGAGGGAACAGGTGGGGCAAATTAACCAATAATCAGATAACAAGAAGGGCGGGGTTGACAGTAGACCGGAGACATGACAAAACCCACATGTGCACACAAAACAGGACAGGCATGTGACATATAGCCACTGCCTATTTATATAGCGCTTTTTACATACAGATTGTTTCAAAGCAGCTTTAATAGGAAAATAATGGTTGTACAGCAACTCTAGAAGAAAGTTGATGTCCAGTTTAAGCAAGTTCAGCGCTGATTCAGCACTATATAAAAAAAAACGTAACAAAAAATGTATAAAATTATTCATAGTAAATATCATTAGATTTTAATTTAGGGGCCGCTTACAGTTTTCAACTGAAAAAAATGATTTTTTTAAAGTATTCTGGCTGTTCATTTGCATCTATATTGTAATATATAGCATTACTGACACTTCAGGCACAACCATCATGATAATAATAAGGATGTGCTGCACGAGTACTTGAACGTGGCAGCAACAATCGATCAAGAAAACAATAATCGCCGTGACGTAATTTTTTTTAACGTTTTTTTCTGATTGATTATCGCGCCATTTTGGAGGGTACCTGAGGTCTGATTGGTAATGTTAGGACATCACACCTTCCAGACCAGCGAAATAAAGGGAAACTATGTATTTGAAAGTGATCAGTAATGCCTGGAATCACTTTGATATTAAAAAAATACAGTTACGTGCAAGATATGCAGAGCCAATGAGCCATAACGTTATAATGAGAACACTATAGTAATGGAATATTGTAAATTCTTATGGCTTTCTAGGGTTTCAACATTGTTGTTATGAGAAATGCACACATTCAGACAAACATGGTCATTATTATTATTATTATTATTATTATTATTATTAATTATTTTATTGTTATTTTACAAGCAATGTGCCTAAATGAAAAGGCAACTGGAAATTTTAATCTTACAAAACAAAATGTGTAATGTCCACCTCTAAATTTGATGAACGAAAGACATGCCGGATATTTGTAGGGAGGTTAATGGTCTTCTTTTTTTTTTTTTTGACAAAGAGCATTTTTCAACGGGCCGAGACTGAATTACCCTGACATTTCCAGACAAGGCCATGACCCCCCTCATAGACTCTTAAAACCACTGCATTGGAACAAAAAAGTCAGTGACTGATTAAAACAAATCTTTGTACCATTTGAAAATTAGCATTCAGAGTCAAAACACATGGGAACATTGCACATCATGATAAACTGTAACAGAGAGCATATGCAATGAATGACAATACTATTTTTAGAAGCCTCCATTCATTAGGGGACAACTGTTGACAATGTGGTTCACACAAGGGAACTAGCAACAGTCGAGGAAACAGGCTACATCAGGGTGGGCCTGGGAGAAAATCTGTGTGGGTGGGGCAACGCTTGTTCGGCAGGGGTGGCATAACTTCAAGAGTGAGACTGAGAGAACGCTTTCTATAAACATTACTGACTGTGTGTCCTAAAGAGAGAGAGCACTTGAGAACAGTGGCCTACGAGGAATCTCAAGGCTACGAGTGGCAGACGGCCAAACCCAGGAACAGTGGGCTGCTCCATTTCATGACCTCAAAAAGGGGCGGAGCCTGATGGGTGGGTGTGATGATAGGACAAACTCCCATCACAGAGTGTACAAATCCACAAAGGATTCACACTGTTCTCTCTCAAGGACATCTCAATAGGCGGTACTTATGAGCACGTACGGTGCCACTTTCTATTTGTGGCAGAGATGAAGCAATCATACATCACTCTACCTCAATTATAAAACACAATAAAAGTCAGAAATGTTTTTAAAAAAAAGCCTTGATAATGCCGACGGGGTCTGTTTCACTCAACAACACCGAGTCCGAGTGGAAAAGAAGAAGTTAGAAGGCCGTTGAAAAGGGTTGATGAGTCATATCCTCGTCTTCCTTTGTCTGGACTCTGGATGCTAACCTTTGGCTCAGGCACTCTGATTCACCGGATCCCACGCTGAGGGGGGAGGCAGGAAGCTTGTGAGGAGGACTGATAAAGTGTGACCTGAGGAAAGGAGAGAAATGGGTCTGGGTGTTTTCTTTTTCCCCTAGCAGCAATGCAGGAAAAACTCCCTTCAGCAAGACTGTCATCATAAAGCCAACAAGTGGCAAAACATTTGCAATTAATTCATCCCAGATTCCTTAATCTACAGACTATGCTCAAATTTGTTCCATAGATTATTTCAGCCTTAAGGTGACCTGATACCGTTTTCTGGGGACAGTCCTGGTTTTTGGTGTTCTGTCCCCAGAAATGTCTTCATTTTAAAACAACCAAAACAACCCACAAATGCATTGCAAAACCAGACCAACATACAGCAGCCTGCTGGTGGTTATAAAAGCAATCGTGAAGCAATTATTTTTTCCAACAAGATGGCGTTATGAGTTATGCTGACTTTACTTAGTCACACGTAACTACTTTACGAAGACGCAACCTGGATGAGAGCAGAGCGCCAGTATCATCAAATATCAAAATAAATACTGTTATGTGTTATCGCTTTCAATATAGTTACATACTAACTGTTCACACAAACATTTTAATTCTGTTATTAATTACTCAACCTCATGTCATTCGAAACCCATAAGATATTGACTCAAGGGGTTCAAACTTAAGTCTATGAAGCGATAAAAATACGTTTTGTGCGGCAAAAACAAACAAAAATAATGTCTTTGTTAAACAATTTCTTCTTGTCCGAGTCAGTCTCTTACACAGTTTACATTGGCCAGCTCCTACGTCATCATCACACACACACACACACACACACGTGCCGTGCTTCTCACGTGAAAAGCATCAGCCAATGGTAAGCCAGGGTGCTGGCATCGCTCTGACATAACTCAGAAGCACTGCACTGTACTACTTACTACTGCATATGAGACTGACGCAGACGTAAGGAAATTGTTGAATTAAGTCATTATTTTAGTTTGTTTGTTTTTCCCACAAAAAGTATTCTCGAAGATTCATAACATTAACTTCAGCGCTGAGAAGATGAATCTGTATTTAACTTGGGTCATTAATATAGTAGAAATGTGAAATTATTTTTTAATTTGGTGCTTTCTAGACTGAGAAAAGACAGAAAATGTATTTTTGTCTCATGGGGATGAAAGACAAAAATTCCCAGACTGCTTCGCTGCCCTGCGAGGCCACTGCCAAAGCCATCGCTACTGAATCACTGTGACAGGATCACTTTCCCACCGTGTTTATTTTCACAAAATCAGTTCAGTTAGAGAACAGACACTACAAAACTGAACGTGTCGGTTAATATAATGAGTGAGTCGCGCGTGAGTGTCACAGCACAAACGCAGCAGGAGAGATTTACATTCATTGTGATCAATGAGCTGAATGAGCTCTCGTGATGAGAGCTGAGGTAAACGCGACCGCGCTCGTGGCATACAGTCACAGCGCATTTAGTGTGGCACATTTTCAGTTCATGCCTTTAAAAGCTTAACCTTTAATAGGGTGACCAGACGTCGCGAAACATTTGGGACAGTCCCGAAATCTACACTGTTGTCCCAAATCCCGAATCTGGCCCTAATTGTCCTGAAAATTATACTAAAGCAAAATCTTGAGTAGTTATTGTCTGATAAACATTAAAAACTGTCTTCAGAGGTTGAGGCGTCCTGCAACCTCCCCCCGCCGGCTGCTCTGTGTTCTTAAAAAAATACTGTAGGCGGTATGTGCTGACGTCAGGCCTTCACAACCTAGGTAGGCTATAGCTGTGAATTTAAAGTTGTATTGTTTCTATAAATGTATCTTATTAATCTATATGCACAAAGACAATACAACCTTTTTGTCCCCATTTTGTTTTTATCCTTGATGAAGAGAGCGCAAGTTGCTGAAATACAGAAAGGTCTGATTCACGCACTGTTACTTACAACAGTCATTGTGTTTTGTTTTGTTTTTCACAATAGCATTTGAGTTCATGATTTTAACGTAGTCTTTTTTTGTGGCAGACTGTTGATCTTTGAATACAAATATGTTTGGTTCAGGTTTGAAATTCATTATCTTTTATTATGTGCTAAGGCTACGCAGTTGTGTTTTGTATTTATTTATTTATTTATTTATTTATTTATTTATTTATCAATCAAACCAAAAAAAATCAATAATTATTAATGTTGATAATATTATAGGGAACACACAACACTTTAAAAACTAAACATTCAAAAATGTAGTGTCCCCATTTTTTTATTAAATGAGATTTCAGTGTTATGTTGAGCACTCAAATAGGAAATGTCCCTAGTTTCCATATCATAAATCTGATCACTATGCTGTATGTTATTAGCCTGACAAGCCAGACCCACATCAAGATGTTTGGTCAGTAAACTCCCCATAGACAGGGCTCAATCCGAGGGGCGGGATAAACGGTTGTCTTTCAAACTCCCTCTGCACGCGATAGGATAGCGCTACAATCAACCAGAGCAACGACGGTGAAACAGAGCTTGTTGATAGATTAAACATTTGCCGTATCCGGTCAGCAAAACCCTGAACACATCTTCCCTTTTTAAGAATGACTTCAGTGCCGTTCTTTGATCTTTTCTCAGAGAAAAGTTTAACTCCAAGTCTTCCAGAGTCGCGGACAAAGCTGATTCGAAAGACCGCCATTCGCCAGTTTCTGTGTTTACTAGAAGTACGCAAAGAAACTCGGTCGTCGTCATTATGGCCCCGCCCACCGACTCTATACATGATGTGATTGGCCCGGCAAGAGTTTGGTGTTTACAGCTCAGAAGGGTATTGAGAGTTGCTAGACGACACTCGTGGGCAGATTGTCCGAAACCTGCAAAATGCTGCATTCGGAGGACACATTTCAATGCAGGAAGGCATCGAGCCACGTCCGAATCTATTGTTTGCTTCACTTCCTGTCTCCTGAGATACCTTCATCTGATCGATTTTTGAAGGCAGCGTACATATGTCCTTCGCTGCCTTTGATGTCCCACAATCCTGTGCTTTCCATTCAGTGACAGTTGAGCTGGGGGAAAAAGATGGAGTCCAGAAGTTGCGTTTGCGGGTCAGTTTGTGTGTAAATGTAATTTTTTTACCAACATATTCCACTTCTGATATCATTTTACTACTATAGTAATTAAATATGTTTAGTTATTCACCAGAGCTCTCTTTATTTAGCTGTAGATGATTAAACTGTTACACTGCCTTAGAAGTCTGTCCGAAATTAGTTTTGTAAGGCGCCTTCATGCACAAACGCTGCCTGCAGAGTCATTGTCTGATGAGGCAGCGAGGCAATGAGTCAGCTGCCTAGGTTTTCGGACGCAGCCTAGATTTTTGCCGCCGCTAGGGTGGGTCTAGATTTCTAGGCTAGTATGTTGTTGTTCTTTGTAAATGTTTACATTTATAATTAATGTTTGAAAATCTATGTCATGGTAATATCTGCCTACTGAACTGCACCTGATCTTCTCTCTTGCCTCTATTTGCCCACTGATTTATAATACTTGTGAATATTGTTTGAAGCCAAAAAAAGATGTATTGTTGTGTTGTGAGGGATTTTATTTGCACTACCATTCAAAGGTGTGCGATCACTGATCAGTAAGAATGCATTAAATTGCTCAAAAGTTAGATTAGACATTTATAATGAGTCATTGTCTGTTTGTCTATTTTTAAAAAAGCATTATATTCATCAAATAATCCTGGAAAGATGTATCACAGTTTCTGAAAAAAACTGTTTTCAACACTAATAATAATAATTGTTTCTTGAGCAGCAAATCAGCATGTCAGAATTATTTCTGAAGGATCCTGTGACACTGAAGACTGAAGTAATGATGCTGAAAATTAAATTCTTTGATCACAGGAATAAATTACATTTTAAAATATAATTAAATAGAAAACTGTTATATTTTAAATTGTAATACCATTTCAAAAATAATACTGTATTTTTGATCAAATAAATGTGAGATGAAAGTGTATTCAAACATATTTAAAAAAAAAAATCTCACATACCCGAAACTTTTGAACAGTAAATGTAGTGTACAAAGAAACCCAAACTTGCACTATTCGTGGTTCCTTGCTAGCGGTGGCATTTCCTTCATCTTATTTTGGAATAGCTGTCCTTAATACAGCACACATGGGTAAAAAATAATATTAATTGACTGTAAATATAGCAAACATCCACCCATTTTTCTCAAGCCCTACACAAAATAGCAGTAGTTGCACATTTTTTGAGTGACATCGCACAACCACATTGCAACATTAAATATTACGGCACTTTTTTTTTCAGATTGACGTGCAGGCTCCCATGTGTTCGTTTTAGCTTGCAACCGCACGTACATTTGTGCAGTTAAGACAGGGACTATTTTGCAAAAGGAATCAACAAAAGGTCAACCACAATTTCTAACTTTACAGTGCATAAGACAATTGATTTCTTACTCAGCAGATGGCACAGAAACCCTCCATCTGTGTATTATCAGTTTAACTATTACTATTATTGCTTTTATTTTAGGTTAAAGGGTTAGTTCACCCAAAAGAGAAAATTTAGTAATCACTTACTCCGAACCTGTATGAGTTTCTTTGTTCTTGTTCTTCTGACTTCAATAGTGGGGGGTGGGGGGATACTATGAAAGTCAATGACTACCATCAACTGTTTGATTACCATTTTTATACAGTATATATTTTCTTTTGTGTTCACAGAAGAGAGAAACACATACAGTTTTGGAACAACTTGTAGGCGAGTACATAATTTTCATTTTTGGGTGAACTGTCCCTTTAAGGATTTGAACAATCCACTAAGCCTGAATATTAAACTCAAACTGCACAGTTTGTGCGACAAACACAAATGATACCTCAAACCATTCCTTGTTCAGGAAAGGTATGCCGTTTAAATTCCCGGGTACAGAGCAACCAGTCTGCAAGACAGATTTTAGGCTTTGAATAGTCAGGAGCAATCGCAGTATAATTTTTTTTTTAACTTAGGCCAATAAGTAAGCATCCCATAGCCTACAGCGTTATAAGAAAACACTGTCATGGACACAGATGAACGACGCACTAAACGGGGTAGTGTTTGTCTAATGACCGCATTCCCTCCTTGCTGTGACCTGAGGATTCCGGGGGAAGGGTCGCTCTCAGATAAGAATGAGATGGTCTCGGGCAGGCCTGTTCTCGTAGATGAAGATCTAGAGATAGCAAGGTAAGCAGCAGGACACCAGAACCATCTCATTCCAGCATTACTGTACCTGCATCTTCAAATCATCCTCCACATCTTGACTGAAACACAGAGCAAGATGGCCACCATCTCAAACAACAATCAACATGTATTTTGCTGGGAAAACTGTGCCCTGCTCTGCTCTGTCCGCCCCGCCCTAACTATATTTATCTTAATGGCCGATCTGGGTTTTCTCCGAACTACTGAATACACAGGATACAGCTGTCCCTCAAACAAACCCTCCTCCTCTCTCCCATGCTAGAGGAAAAAGAGAATGTGAAAAGAGGGACTGGAGATCATCGCAGCCATCTGGAACCATATGGGGTCAATATGATCTCATGAGTATCGTACGCAACACACGTGGTAAAATCAAACTTTATGTAAATGTAAATTTGCATAAACGCACAAACGTACAATTTTGATATATTTATTGACAAACTAAAACATCAATTATATATTTATAAACAACTTTGCAGATGTACAAACAGTAACACTTTAGTTTAGGGTCCAATTCTCACTACTATATTACAAAAAATATATATTTTTCTTTATTAGTACTTATAAAGCACATATTAATGTATTATTCTGCATGATAATATTCTACACCTCTTAATCCTACTTAATACCTAAACTTAACTACTTTACTAGCTATGAATAAGCAGTAATACGATTTATTTGTTAGAGTTTATTGAGGCAAAAGTCGTAGTTAATAGATTTTTAATATTGAGAACGAATACTTATTTAATCTAATTCATCGAATTAAAGGGATAGTTTACCATTCTGTCAAAAATGACTAACCCTCATGTCGTTCCAAACCCATAAGATTTTTGTCCATCTTCAGAATATAAATTAAGATCTTTTTAATGAAATCCATCCCTCCAGTGATAGCTATGCAACTAGGACTTGACGCTTTAAAAAGTTCATAAAGACATTGTTAAACTCTTGAGTCTATGGGTTTAAGTCATTCATTCATAAAGTCCCAGCCCCATAGGCAAGGCTATGCAGTCACTGGAAACAGAAAAGATTGGTTCATCTCTTGAGTCTTCAGTCCGAGTCTCGTTCTATTGTCACGTGACGTGACAGCCATGTTAGATACAGAAATTAGTTAATTCACAACCTTCCTCACAAACAAGTGAGCAGGCCAGGTGGATAACCCAGTCTGCAATTGGTTCTCGCAAAAGTGTAACAGAAGCCGTAGAAATAAATGTACAAGTTTTCAGAGTTGCATGCAGGGCGAAATCAAATCACCGGCAGATCAGGCTGGGTTTACCCAGTCTAGGAATTGAGCAGTTTAGTTCAAATTTTCTGTAGAGGCTTTTATTTGCAAATAAACATTGATCTTGCTTCAAACACTATTTGTCGTGCAAGAACAAAACTGGTTCTTGCTGAAGATCAAACGTGCTGCATAACACGAGAATGAAGCTTATTGGTTCTTGCAGAACCTTAAATGTGCTGCGCAACATATGAGAATGAACCTCAATAGTTCTTGCAAAAGCTCAAACGTGCTGCGTAACACAAGAATGAACTTCATTGGTTCTTGCAGAACCTTAAATGTGCTGCGTGACATGAGAATGAACCTCATTGGTTCTTGCTGAAGCTCAGATAAGCTGCATAACATACAAGAAGTAACCTTGCTGAAGCTCAAACGTGCTGCGTAACGAAAATGAACCTCATTGGTTTTTGCAGAACCTTAATGTGTTGCGCAACACATAAGAATGAACTTCATTGGTTCTTGCAGAAGCTCAAACGTGCTGCGTAACACAAGAATGAACTTCATTGGTTCTTGCAGAAGCTCAAATGTGCTGCGTAACACAAGAATGAACTTCATTGGTTCTTGCAGAAGCTCAAACGGGCTGCGTAACACAAGAATGAACCTCATTGGTTCTTGTTGAAGCTCAGATATGCTGCATAACACACGAGAAGGAACCTTGCAGAATCTCAAACGTGCAGCGTAACACGAGAATGAACCTATTCTTGCAGAAGCTGATGATAATGATACCAATATAATGAGTTGTTCTGCAGCTAACAGACTCCGATCCTGAGGTCACTACTGTGCAGACTCGGTCCCAAATCAGAGCGAAATGTCAGCCCTATATTCTGACAGTTTCCCTTTTCTCAGATAGAAGATATTGAAGGGGCGTCGTCCATCTTCTTTACAGTCTATGGGCAGAACACCTAAAACATTGAAAGAACTTTCAAGGAATGCTGACCTTGACATGCTCCTCTGATTTTTTTAAACCACTAGAAAACAAATTAAATTTGAACCATTTCAATAGACATCAAAATGCTAGACACCAAAGCAGCTAACAGAATAAGCTCTTTCGCAGGGACAGCAACAAACACATTGATCTGATGCAATAAAAGGGCCACTCATTTCAATGAGACAGCTGGTTGTGTGATAGTGATAGTGTGTTAGTTTTCATTGTTATGCTGACGATACTCAGCTCTATATTTCCTCACGCCCTGACGAAACCTACCAATTCACAAGATTAACAGAATGCATAGCTGATATAAAAAATTGGATGAATAGTAATTTTCTGCAACTTAATTCAGATAAAACTGAATTTTTAATTATTGGACAGAAAAGCTCCACAAGTAGTAACCGAGAATACTGTCTAACTGATCTAATACTGATTGTTAGGCTGCATTAACTAGGTCAGCCGGAACCGGGAACACTTCCCATAACACCTGATGTACTCGTTACATCATAAAAAGAGTGGCATCTACGCTAATGTTAGTCTCTCTGTTTATCCCGAGGTTTATCCCGGATCTGGGCCCTGTCCGGATCGGATGGTGGACCTGCCTGGACATGACCAACGCATCCTGGAGTGTCTGCTGAGCCGTGTCAAATGGTGTCTCCTCTGAATTTGCCTCACTGGCACGACATGCTCAAACCCGTCTTCGGCGCAATAATTCCGATCTTTCATGTATTCATACTCTTGTGTAATTGACGCCCCATCCTAAATAAATCTGTCTCTTCCGTGATACCCTGAAAATTTTGAATAATCCGATCTAATATGATTTCCGACCTGTAAGGTTGCCAGAGTAATAATCTTACACGGTGTGTTAATAGGCCAGAGGAGAACTGGCACCCCGACTGAGTCTGGTTTCTCCCAAGGTTTATTTTTCTCCATCACGCCCTGATGGAGTTTTGGTTCCTTGCCACTGTCGCCTTTGGCTTGGCTTGCTCAGTTGGGGACACTAAAAATATGATTAAAGTTATTCAACTTATTATACAAATAAAATCTATGAATTAGGTCTTATTTAATTCTATAAACTATAATACTGATCTGCCAACATTGTCGCTATATGATAAATTAAAATAAGCTGATAACATCACTGTTTTCTCCAGTACGACTGTACAGCCAAATCTAATTTTGTCGCAATATTATCCTGTTTGACACTGTGAAGCTGCTTTGACACAATCGTGATTGTAAAAGCGCTATATAAATAAAGTTGATTGATTGATTGATACACATTTCCTGTACTCTTTATTACAAAATGGAGCCAGTGATGATGCATGTTTTCTTGTAATGAAGAGTGCAAGATTTACGCTAATCTCACTGCAGAAAATTACGCACATTGCCACACTATTCGCTGGCAACTGTTCTTTTTTGCAAGCATTTTACCAATCTTACATTTTAACAGGATACCAACTGGACACAGACACTTTATAAATACTTAGAGTGTCCTTTCTGTGATAATCCATATATTTTATTTTATTTTTTTGCCAACTAATGACATAATTTCAGGGTGAACTAACCGTTTAAGATCTCTTAAGCTGGTATTTCTGCAACCTAGATTTTTTATGTAAACAAGTTGGCAGGTCTCCTTAAAATCAAGAAACTCAAGCAAAACATGAGTTGAATATAGAATTTGCTAGTTATGCTGTTCATGCATGTCTTCCTATTTTTATTTATGCATAAGTCATAATTCTTACTAATGCCAACGGTGATGGCAGCGCATACTGTATGCTCTGTTTGGGAACAACTAAAAGCTGTGTTTCAATTCCACCCACTTGATTCATAGGAAGTTCATTTGAAAAACAAAACCATCACAAACCATAATGGAATGGACTAGTTCCCCAGACTTTGATGGAAGGGAAAACATTTATCTGACAGAATGAGCCCTGAATGATCTTGGGTTGCTATCTAAACAACAATCTTCAAATTACTATTTTCATTTCAAAGGATGTTTCATAGAGATAAAACTTTTTCTTAAAAAAAAAAAAAAAAAAAAAAAAAAAAACTTCTGTACATCTAGGCAGTACATGCAACAGGAAATAGCACATCAACCAATAAATGGCACCTCAAATAAACCATTCGTCTATTGCAATTCAGTCTCATTGGAGAGCAGTGGGTAAAATTTAAAAGAGTAAACTTTTTCGTCATTATTTTGCATGATCATATTCATTTGTTGTTGTTTTTTTCATTACTGAAAAAACATGCTTCAAGACCTTGTTGATGGCACTGCTCTGTGGGTTATGATGGAGAAAAACATCTCCAAACATCTTTCCCTCTCATATCCTACTCAAACATCCCTGGGCTTCCAGACCGAACAATTAGTGGAAGCTGTAGAGTCAAAAGCAATTTGTGAAACGCAGGAATCAAGGAGGCTTTTGGGATGCAGTGTGCTGGGGGGGGTGTATAAATAACAGTGAAGCACTATTGTGTGACACAATACGTCATTGTTCACAACTGGTGGAGGCCGCGTAGCTGAGATGACAGAACACACTTGTGTATTAATCTGCTGGACCCCTGCTCAAACACATATTGAAATCTAAGTTCCCGCCACACTGCTGCTAGATAACCTTCACTTTCACATTTTAGTCCTATCAGATAATTTAATGTCCAACAAAAATGGCTTACTAACAGAGGGAATTGTTTAAAATACAAATATTGTAGCAGCCAATGCATCCATCCATACATAAAAACATAAGCGAAAACATTCACTACAAACGTCCTCACTCTTTTAAAATTGTTTGTTTCATGTGACTATTTAGTTAATTTATTGTATTTCTTTCAAATCCAGTGGCTTCATTGAAGTATATTTGACATATCTGTGCCATATTTCGATAGAAAGATGGATGTTGTAATTATTAAATGTATTAGTTATATTATATTATATTATATTATATTATATTATATTATATTATATTATATTATATTATATTATACATCCTGAAAAATATATGACAGTTTTTATTATTTATTTATATATATATATATATATATATATATATATATATATATATATATATATATATATATATATATATATATATATATATATATAATAACATATATATATTTATTAAGCAGTACAAATGTTTTCAGCATTCATAAAACACTGTAAAAAAAAAAAAATCCACAGAATTTAGGAATTCCTTAGGAATTCACAGAAATTCAATTTGGCCAAATGAACAATTTAGATGTGATCAGTTACTAATTGAAAATGTTCAATTGGAGACGTGGATTTTGTTTTGTTTTTATTGTGTGTTTTTTTTTAATAAATATGTAATAAGAAATATTTCTTGTGCATCAAATCAGCATATTAGAATAATTTCAGAAGGATCATGTGACTAAAGAGAGTAAAGATTCTGAAAATTCAACTTTGCCATAACAGGAATAAATTACATTCTAAAATATATTTAAATAGAGAACTGTTATTTAAAATGGTATATTTCACAATATTACTGTTTTTACTGTATTTTGGATAAGTAAACATAAGAAACTTTCAAAACCATAAAAAAATCTTACCAACCTAAAACTTTTAAATGGTCTATATTATATTATATTATATTATATTATATTATATTATATTATATTATATTATATTATATTATAAGTAATTCTGTTAGTATAACCCCATAAAACAAAGATAAACAAAATGTCTGCAATATTTCAAGAACAATCGTACAGAATAAAAACACTGGATTAGATATAAACTACACTCAAAATTAAAAATCAGATCTTTGCACTGGGCATTCTGAGGCTCACATCTCTGCTGTATCTGAAGATATTTCCCATCCTCCAAGTGCACAGAGGGAATACAGGTCAGATTATGCAACAAGAGATTTATCACAATTAATACACTCGTCCATGTTGTGAGAACTTAATCTGCATTTGGGAATCTGCTCAGTTAGGCATATGGCACATACAGGGGTACAAGAACAAATTTAAAAAGTACTTTAAAAGTAATGATTTCTCCCAAAAAGTGGGGGATGAATGTAGGATTTCCAAATCATCCACTTGTTGGATGAACATGTTTTCTGCAGAGGCCTTCAAATGCCGTGTTATTCTTGCAAATTCCATGCAGACTCCCACAGTTGTTGTGTCTGTAAGGAACTGGCAAATTAGATCTGGGTGTTTCTAATTCAGTTTAAACTAAACTGTGACATTCAGCGAGCGTAAAGCCTCTGAGTATCGGATTCCTCAGTGAGCAACACCCTACAGTACAGAGCCAATATTGCGTTACACTGCATTAGCCTACATGAGGATCCAATGTACCATGAGAATCAGCGGCATTCCATCTCAACAGTCAACACTCTGCTGTGTAGCTAATAGTTAAACTCACGACCTTAACTAAAAAGTAACCTTTACTTGACAGGACGTCCTTCTTTACAGGGACTGAGAGCATTTCAGACCACAAAGGCTTCGATATCTGCACTATGAACAACGAGTTGAAAAACGCTCAATAAATGTTAGAAGATCTTACTGTACAGCCTTTACACACTGCACAGCCTTCAGATGTGAATCAAAGTGCCCGCTATCTGACAGCTAGTTAGATGTTGTCAAAGGATTTTAAATGACATCTTACCTTAATTAATGCGCGTTACATATCCCCGCGATATCACCTTGAGCTGATGCGGAGCGTTTTAAACTCCAATAATGTGAGATGTGCTGGAGAAAGTTTGAGTGGTGCGCTGCAGAGAGTTGTGTTTGTTATGCCGGAGATTCAGTGCACAGGCACAGCGCTGCTGCTGAGAACTAACTGAGCTCTTAAAGGGCCAACGACCTGTATCCTGTGCCGATATAACTGATCTTCAGATAGCGCTTTGGTCAGGCCACAAAAACCTAATTAAGCCAATCATAGTTTTAGGGGAAAAAAACACACGATTAACCAAGTAAAGATTGGCGATTATTTTTCTTCAAAATTAGTCGTAGGCCTATGTGTAAGTGTGAACATGTTTTCCAATTTCCCCTTAGGAATTTCCTGTGGGTTTTAGAATGGCGGTTTGTGATTTACGAGTAAAATAAGGTTTGGGTTTTTTTCACGTGTTGTTCTGCAATATAAACTATCCACAGGAATTAATTAAACATAGTCTATTGTTAAAGAACATTAACCAGTTGCTAAATAAAGACATGGGGCTACCACATTATCAATAAATTGTAAATTGCTGTCCTTAAAGGTGCACTATGAAGCTTTCGTCCACTGGACGGCGCCTATTCAAAACAAATCGTAGTTTGATGATGCAAAGTGTGAGCGCAGCATCTTGGGAGATGGGGTCTTCTCATCACAGCCGGCGGAAAATAGGACTCGGGCAGAAATCACGTTCATGCATGCGGTTATTAACGTTACCGTAGTGTAAGGCAGAGCAGGACCGAGTGTTATGGACCTGAGCACAGCTGCTGGAGCGATTGTTAAACAAATACCCGCCTCGTGAATACCAGGACTTTTATTATGACGGGACGGGACACATTCGCCGGGCGCCTGCACAGATCCGCTCTTCCGGTTATGATTTCCAGGTAATGTAGCTCTGTTTATCATATTAGATACATTTAAGTGTGTTCAAAACGATGTTATGACTTTACTCCGTGCGTTCACTTGTTCACACTGCTAAGAGTAAAGCACTCCTGCGAAATAAAAGCCGAAACCGAGGGTAACGCAGATATGACGCAATTGACAGGCGACTCCCTCAAATGCAATGCTGAAACGTCCCTGTCCTTAGTTAAAATAGCAATTTTCTCACAATTTACAAATAGTTGGAAACTTCTGGGATATTGTAGGTACTCAACTGAACAAAATATATAACACCGGCCTAGTGGTTTTTGGATATTTTACTGCAAAATTACTACATAGTTCACCTTTAAAGGATTAGTTCACTTTAATGAACTTTTGCTGATTTACTCACCCCCATGTCATCCAAGATCCAAGATGTCCATGTCTTTCTTTCTTCAATCGAGGTTTTTGATGAAAACATTCCAGGATTTTTCTCCATATAATGGACTTCAATGGGCCCCAAATGGTTCAAGGTCCAAATGACAGTTTCAGTGCAGCTTCATGGTCTAGTGAAACGAAAAAGTTTCAGTTTTATAAGCACAATTGCCCGCCTTGTTATGTTCTTTGATGTTTGTAAAACATTTTAAATGATAAACTGACACAAAGACATTTGAATATGTCTTCCTTCCGCGCATTTGTAAACACTGACTCTGTAGTCCTACTTCTGCCTACATCAAGTGTGACCTTTCCGACGTAATTGTACGTATTATGTGATGTCATGAATGTGCATTACAGAACAGAGCAAGGCGAGCCTTTGTGCTTATAAAGCTCAAACATTTTTTTATCGTATTTTTTTAATGACCAATCGTTTCACTGATAAGACCCTTATTTATCATCTGGTATTGTTTAAAGCCCTTTGAAGCTGCACTGAAACTGTCATTTGGACCTTGAACCGTTTGATGCCCATTGAAGTCCATATGAAGAAAAATCATGGAATGTTTTCATCAAAAACCTAATTTTTTTTTGACTGAAGAAAGAAAGACATGCACTGCTTGGATGACGGGGGTGAGTAAATTATCAGCAAAAGTTTATTTAAAATGAACTAATCCTTTTAGGCTAATTATGTCTGGTTTGACCTACAACCCTTATGAAAGTCAACCATGTTTTTTCGTTTTGTTTGTTTTTTGGCATTCTAACTACCAAATTACAGTTTTGGTAGCAAAACCATGGTTCATTTTTTGGTTACCATGGAATAACTACAAGAATCAAGGTTTTTTTTTGTTTTTTTAAAGCAATCGTAGTAGTTAGCCTAATTTGACACAACTACCGACAGTTTACTGTTAATTAAGTAACAGTTTGGCAACCTTAAATGATGACTGTTTCTAAATGTGTGTAAATATATACTTTTGACACTGTGTGAACGTATAGAAAATGAAAACTCCTTAATTTAAGAGTAAATTAAGATTTATGTTTAGCAGAGACACATGTTGTTCTACCCAAAACTACCCAAAAGAAATAATCAAATGTATTTGATAAAAACGGTAACCAGTAGCTAGATAAAGAAAACAACTACCACAAGGATCGATGAATCATCAACAATTGCTGTCCTTAGGCTAATTATCTCTGGTTTGACCAACAACCCTTACAAAAATCAACCGTTTTATTGTAGTAAAACATTGTGAACTCATAGAAATTAAATTTCCTTTAAACATTTAATTAGGCCTATTTGATTAAAAACAGATTTAGTCTTTAGTCTTTTTTTTATTTAAAAAAAAAAAAAAAACTCATGCATACAGTAGTTCAACAATAGTATCTGTTCAACAGCGGTCTGTAATTGAATGATGAAGCATCTTGAAGACATGGCCACAGTTCTTCTGGATTTAGTCTGTTTTTTCTTTTCTTCATGTAATCACTGACAGACTCGATGATGGTGAGATCAGATCTCCTAGTGGAACACACCGGCTTTTGTGAGACTCCTTGTGCATACAAAAATCCCACTGTGTTATTACAATTGATGGCTAAATGTTTGGAAATGTAAAAACTTATATTTCCTGACACACTGGCAAAATATAAATAATTGACTTAAAACCAATTTTGGGGGCGAAAATAAAAGCATAAGATTTTTTGCACAGTACTGTATATATCAAATGTTTCCAGCATCCTAAAAAAATCTCATATGGTTATATATTAATGATGTCATTGAAAGGTCAGAGTAAGGGTGTGTTTTTAGGTTTAAAGTGAAGATGATGTGAAGAAAGGCTTGATCGTTGCAGCAAAAGCAATAGAACTTTTGTTGTGAGAGAAAGCCAGAGGGTTCACTTATGAAGTTTCCTTTTCTCCCCTACAGCCCAATCTGATTGATGTAGGCAGGAACTGTTTCAAATGGGAAGCAGGAAGTGTCTGAGACAATAGAGGTTTTGAGGAGTGGTCCCCAGCTGTACATTTATGGATGAAGAAAAAGGATACCGTTTTGAATAAACTTTCCTCATTGCCAAAAAAAAAAAAAAAAAAAAGAGGAGGAGTAAAGCATTTTTACTTGAAATCTTTAAAGCTGGGATGTATAACAGTAAATAGTCACTTGGTCAAAATAATGCAGATTTCTATAGTAGTGTTTATACAAATAAATAATAATAAATAAATAAAACAGTTTTAGAAATACAAACTTTTTATTCTAAAGTTTTAAAGTATTCTGTCAAACACACGCACAGAGATAAATATACTAAACAGAACAGATATCTGCAGCCCCTAAGGTCTTTTCAAGGCAGTAAAATTCAAACATGTCACTTTAAGGAACGTTTAAGGAAGTCCTTGCTATTTGCCACCTCACACGGGAAATCCTCATCTCAGAATGCAAGGCAGGGAAATTGTGTTTTATAAGTTATATAAGTGCTAGACAGAATAAGCTGTGCTCCAAAGGTTCCAAAAAGGGGGCTGCGCAGTGATGACATAGATTACCCTTTTGGGTTCCCCAAAGAACCTTCCATTAGACAATTCTTAAAAGAACAAGTTTTTTTTTTCTTTTGTGAACTAAGAACATTTTCCACTTTTGTGGAATGGAAAGGTTCCATAGATGTTAAACATTCTTCATGGAACCATAGATGCCAATAAATAACCATTATTTTTAAAGGGATAGTTCAACCAAAAATGTTAATTCTGTCATCAATTACTCACCCTCATGTTGATCCAAACCCATAAGACCTTTGTTCATCTTCGCAACACAAATAAAGATTGTTTTGATGAAATCCTGAAAATCCTGAAATCTTTCATGAAGCTCTCTGAACAAACAAAATTAAAGCTGCAAACAGCAATGAAAGGGCCCTCGCACCCGTGCCACCACTACCCGGTGGCTTTAGGAAAAGCTGGAGAATGTTGGGAATAATGCATTTAAGTATAAAAAGAGGAGGACTATGCCAGTCATTTGTATTTGCCACTCTTCCTGCTGCCAGCAGGTGGTGCTATAACTAACTCAATTTTGGTGTTTAGATGTCTTCAGGCCAGAGCACTTTTTAAACGGGAATTTTGAAGCACATTGGACATTGTAGTCTTGAGTTACAACGACTTCCTGTTTCATGACAATAATAGCCTGCTTCAACACTCAGCTAAGTGTTTCTATCAATCAATCAATCAATCAATCAATCAATCAATCAATCAATCAACTTTATTTATATAGCACGTTTACAATGACAATTGTTTCAAAGCGGCTTCACAGTGTTAAACAGGACAATATTTCAACAAAATTTGATTCAGCTGTACAGTCGTTCTGGAGAAAACAGTGATGTTATCAGCTTATTTTAATGTATCAACTAGCGACAATGTTGGCAGATCAGTATTATAGTTTATAGAATTAAATAAGACCTAATTAATTAATTGTATTTGTATATTTAGTTGAATAACTTGAATCATAATTGTATTGTCCCCAACTCAGCAAGCCAAGCTAAAGGCGACAATAAATAACCTTTTTATTTCTGTTTTAGAATGTTTCTAGCATGTTTTGTACTCAATTGCATATTTTAGCATCAATGTTAAACACGTAACAACTGGTGTTGCCAGTGGGTGGCGCTATTACTATAATTGAATCTTGTCATGTAGATGTCTTTAGGTCAGGACTCTTATCAAACATGTGACAACAGCTTCCTGTTTCATGGCGAAACATCAGACTTTGTCAGGCCGAAAACTCACGATCTTCACAATTAAACATCACCAAGGCTTTAAGATTAGACGGTAATACTTTAGTATGAGGAACACATATTCAATATTAACAATGACTTTTGCCTCAATAAACTCCTAATTTACTGGTTATTAATAGTTTTAGTAGCATTTAAGTTTAGGTACTGGGTAGGATTTAGGGATGTAAAATGAGGTCATGCAGAATAAAGCATTAATATGTGCTTTATAAGTACTAATAAACAAGCAATATCCTAGTAATATGCATGCTAATAAGCAACTGAACCTTAAAATAAAGTGTTACCGATTAGACTAAACAAATATGATGTTGATCTGATTAAATCTCTAGGAGGAGTTCGTTAAAGTAATGGAAATTGCAAAAACTGCAAACATTTTGAGGTGAAAATTTAAAATATCTCATCCTGTTGGGTTTTCAGGTTTTCTTATAGGGGCTCTTTTGTAGGTATTGGGCATGTGTGAACCAAATTTCATATGTGAAACATAGCACGAACAATGCTTAATTTAAATTTTGTTGGTGGCGCTTTAGAGCCATTTTGCCACACCTAATTTTAAAACCCATATCAGACTTAAATTTTCACCACTTCTGACGGGTGTGCAAAGTTTCATGAGGTTTCGAGGATGTTTAGGCCCTCAAAAATGCAATTAATTTCAGAGAAGAAGAAGAATATGCCGAGCAATTTCAATATAGCCAAGAAATCTAGACGCACCCTTGCGGCAGCAAGTCTAATTTACAGCCAGTGTTGTCTAGCAACTCTCCATAGACATGCCAACTGGAAAAACCACCAAACTCTGGTCAGGCCAATCACATCGTGTATAAAGTTGGTTGGCGGGCTTAACATTATGACGGCAGAGCTGCGGCAGTTCCACATGCAACTTGTAAAGAAAGAAGATGGCGAAGGACGGCCTTTCGAATCAGCTTTGGCCATGACTTTTCTTTGAGAAAAGAACAAAGAACGGCACTGAAATCTTTCTTAAGAAGGGAAGATGTGTTCGAAGTTTTGCCAAACAGATCTGGCGAAAGTTTAATCTATCATCAACTTGCTCCGCTTGACGTTGCTCTAGTCGGTTGTAGTGCTTTCCTATTGTGTGCAGCGGGAATTTGAAAGACAACCATAGGATAAATAGGCCAATGATAGGCCAATTTTTGATTCAATAAAAAGACCCCTCAGATTGAGCTCTGCCAATGGTGAGTTCCCAGACCCAACATCTTGATTCCAAAAGGGTCCTCACATCATCAGTGCTTGGGCCCTAATAATGACTTTATTCAACATTTAGTGTGAAAAGTGCAGCGCTTCCAGAATGGTGTCTTACCATTGGCCGATGCTGTTTGCTTGAGCGACAAAACTCATGTGCACGAGTTGTTCTGCCATATATCTGGGATGCCGTAGCATCAGCCAATGGTAAGACACGGACTAGAAGAAATTATTAAAGGTCCCATTCTTCGCATGTTTTCGAATCTTTGATTATGTTTACAGTGTGCAATATAACATGAGTTCATGTTTCGCGTGTAAAAAAACACAGTATTTTTTACACAATTTACTTATCTGTACACCGCTGTTTTCTCTGTCCTAAAAACGGCCTGATGATTTCCTTGTTCTATGAAGTCCCTCCTTCAGAAATACGTAACGAGTTCTGATTGGGCCAGCGCTTCCCATGTTGTGATTGGACAGCAGCTTAGCGCACTTTGCCCGGAAAGGTCCCGCCTCTTACCATAACGGGGAGATGCAAGCGCTGAATGAGCGCTCTTCTCCCATAGACAGTAAAAGAAATGGACAGAGCTATCCCATTGACTTCAACGGGCGGAATGTGATGTCAGTAAAGGAGCACTCACTTCCTGATGGCTGAGCGAACTGCGCAGGCTCAGACTGAGCTTGACGACGTAGATGTGACGTAAGCCTCCTGTCTGACAGCTGTAGGTCTTCTAGTAGTTGTGGAAAGTGAAATCTGAATCACGTTGTTTAAATATTTTTCCCGTTGCTTTTGGCTCACTGTGGGCTTCTCCCCATTCTTCTCCCTTGACTTTATCAGACTTTATGTTTCCACGTCCCCCCGACTGTCTCATAGACAGTAAAAGATTGCCTGCGAACGTCTCCTCAGGTCTATACGGTAATTTCTCAACTGTGCGACAGAGTCGCGTTGGTTATGACGCAATCGTTAGCCTATTTTTACAAAAACAGCTTCTGCGGGGCGATAGTGTAAGATACAAGGTAACGGAGCCTTTTATGCATTGTCGTGTTTCTTTAGAAATAAAAAATGGACAAATGGAGTCTTTAAACGCCTCAGATGTAAAGTTATTAACCGTTAAAAAGTGACTCAAAAATGAATAGGAGTCAATGGGATGCTAACAGCAGGTGATGGTTTGGTTAGCAATGGCCGCCCCTATGGGTGGAACGCTTTCCGAGTGCTAGATTACCCCCTTGTCTACCTCACGTGGGAGAGCAACAAGACCACGCCCCCTTTTTTGCGTGTTCTTGTGGGCGGAGGGTTAGTCAACAAACGGTTCTAGTGACGTCATTACATCCCTGCACTTCCTGCTGTAGTCCAAACCGGCCGTTCGCTGTTGGCTTAGAAAGGGAACTTCTGTTAAATAAAATATCTCGCTTGTAATTGAACTTTGAGCTTTATAATTTTTCAGGTATTAATTATGCTCTAACAGCAACATTACACACTAACTAAAGTTTGAAAGATGGAACCGCAAAGAACGGGACCTTTAAGTTATTATTTTTTATTGTTTTTTGCACACAAAAAGTATTCTCATCGCTTCATAAAACTAAGGTTGAACTACTGTAGTCAGAACTGTTTTAATGCTGTCTTTCCTATTTGGGCCTTGAAAGTTCTCGGTTTCATCAAAAATATCTTCATTTTTGTTACGGGTTTGGAACGACATGAGGGTGAGTAATTAATAACAGAATTTTCATTTTTGGGTGAACTATCCCTTTAAGAGTGTATAAGTAAGCTAATAAAATGACAGTGGTTACAATGATACAATGAATTCATATTGTGAGCTGAAAACTTATTTTCAGAGTATTTATTGATACCGTGTAAGACTTTTACACTGAATGAGTTTATCATACACTATAAAAAGTATCAGTTAAACATGTCTAATACAACCAGCTAGATTGGAGGCTTTTAAATCTCTGCAAAACACTACATTGTTATGTTGTTCAATCCAAAGAAAGGAGTGTATGGTTTATAGAATAAATGCAAGGGAACCATCCTCAACAGAGAATGAGACACACTCACTTCCACATGCACACAGAACACAAGGAGAGTCCCTGTAAGAGTTTGCTTAGGTCTCATCATCATCACTGTGATGCTGGGCCTTCTCCTCACTCACACAGCTCTCATCGATGTTCTCCAGAGAATCTGCTCTCTGCACTGTCAGGTCAGCTACACTGATGCAGGGCAGCGCGTTCTGCTCCGGGTACCTCCACGGCTTCAGATTTGGGTCGTGTTTCCGCTTCCACTCTGGGTACTTTATGCAGGCTTTGTAAATCTTTTTCATGGCCTGTGAGGAAAAAAAGTTGAAAGATCTGGACCAAGCATTTTATTATTTTTAAACATAATTGTATGTGGCTATTAGTGTGATGTGCAACCACCAACCACCAGAGGGCAGCAGAGGAAAACTGAAATTTGTTATTGCCAAAATGAGCCTGTTGAGTCTTCCAAAAAATCAGCACAATAACTTTGATTGTAAATTATATTCAATGTAAATTAATCAATGTGTAAAATGTTTTAATATTAATAATAATTAATTGTAGTAATATTTCACAGTTTGTACTGTATTTGTTTTTTAAAAAGCAGCCTTGGTGAGCATGTTTCAAAAACATTAACCCTCTGGTGCTCTTCGGTCATTTCTGACCGAAAAAAAAAATCTGTTTTCAAATTTTAAAAATCACAGCTTCATCAGAATGATATAAAACTTGGTGACTTTTTTAGCATTAGGTATGTAAACACACACAAAAAAAATGGGGTCATGATTCGAGCAAGCTAATTGGTCATAAAAAAAAAAGCAGCATTCATTGTCTTCGGTCATAACCGACCAAAGGATATAAATGGGAAATCGGCAAAAACACAAAAATTCTCTGAATATTGGTCTGTATAATCTACAAAACGGCCACAATGCTGAAAAAAAGTACACAGCAGTAAAGGGGAGACACTCTAAAACATCAAGAGTGTGATCGACACATTCACACACACGCACACGTATACACACACACACACACACACACGCACCTATGAAAAACTGAACCTATGAATTTTTAAAAATCACAGCTTCATTGGAAAATTATAAAACTTGGTGACTTTTCTAGCATTAGGTATGTAAACACACACAAAAAAATGAGGGCATGATTTGGGCATGCGAAGTGGTCGAAAAAAATTACTTCCACTTGTGCTCTTCAGTTAAAAAATTACCCCCATAGGAAATAAATGGGAAATCTGCAAAAACATAAAAATGTGCAGAATATTTGTGTGTACAATCTACAAATCGGCCACAATGCTGAAAGGTACAAAAAAAGTACACAGCAGTAGGCCTATAGGGATGACACTGTAAAACATCAAGAGTGTGATATTGATACATCCACACACACACGCACACTTATACACACACACACACACACACACACACACACACACACACATGAAAAACTGAACATATGAACCACATTTTGAATTATTAAAAATCACATCCTCGTCAGAATGATATGAAACTTCGGGACTTTTCTAACATTAGGTATGTAAACACACAAAACAATTGAAGGCATGATTCGAGCATGCTAAGTGGTTGTAAAAAAAATACTCCCACTTGTGCTCTTCGGTCAAAAATGACCACCATAGGAAATTAATAGGACATCTGCAAAAACACAAATTCACAGAAAGAAAAACAAAAAATAAAATAAAAAATCACCATATCTAACATTTTTTAAAATATTAAAATAGTATTTCAAATCCATCTAAAAAAAAAAAAATATATATATATATATATATATATATATATATATATATATATATATATATATATATATATATATATATATATATATATATATATATATATATATATATATATATATTAAATGTGTATGAACCAGGGTGAAAAGTGAACAAGCCCCTCCTTAGAGACCTCTAGTGGATTACAACCATGATTGCATAATTTCTTAAATAATTCCAGAAGAGGGCGCTAATCTGTCTTCAAATATTTAAAAAAATACTGCAATACAATTTTTTTTTTTTTTTTTAAGTTTAAATGGCAAAAATAGACATAAAAAATACCATCAAATCATCTCAAAATACAAAATAAAAAATAAAAAATATTATTAAAGAAAAATAAATTGCTTTGGTTTTACTGGGGTGGAGGAAGTTTAATTTTTAGGTGTCCGGTCACTTATGACCGGGAAGACAACCAATGCAACCCCTAAACGAACAGCACCAGAGTTAATAAGATCCCAAAACGCAAAAAAAAAAAAAGAGCTGTACACTATTGACCAATATTGCAATGATATTTCACAATATTACTTTTTTACAGTATAAGAGCATAAGAGACTTATTTTAAAAACATTAACACATCCTATCAACCCCAAAGTTTTCAATGGTACTGTTTATATAATTCTTTAAAAAAAAAAAGAAATGATATTCAAAAATACATTAAAGGAAAATATTATCTTTCCATGCACTTAACTCTTACCTTTGGTGCCACAAACTGTGAGACTCTGTTCACTACCCACTTGGGTAAAGATCCTGAAAAGAAATAAAGAATATATTCTGCTGTGAAAACAAATTTCACCATTAATGTTATAAAAAGTGTGCACCCCTGAATGCTTTTTGTGTCGCCTAAATACACAGCAGCATCCCGGCTGTCATAAACCCCTTTCATGGACATAGCATACACTTTAATTTTGTGATTCTGTCCCTGCGGTCTACTGAACAACTGCAATAAACTGAATCTAAGTGTCTGTCCCACAGGTCACAAACAGCTGGTGCATCACAGCAACGGAAGACATTAATAATCAAAGCCATCGCTCGGAGCAGCATGGAAAAGATGACATCAGCAAATTCATAAAATATGTGTAAGTAGGAGTTTCAAAGGCTTCCTGGCTCCCCACTCACAGCACATGAGCATACTTGAATAGAGAAGAAAAATGGAGATGGCCAAGACTTCAAGACATTACAGGAAATACACTTTCAATCTAAACACAAGCATTTTTGCCAGACAACGTCATGATGAAACATGACGTTCTTGTATGAGGCAACAACTCTACAGGCCTGAAACTGTAAACAGTGTAAGTGTCAAGTAAACAAGCATGTCCGTGGTGTACTTTTCCACCGAGGGAGAGGCGAGCTGTCACTGTGACTCCAGCGTACTAATGTTTAAAAGCGAAACCTTTATTTATTTTCCATAAATGATACTGAACTAGAAATGTTCACCTCGAGGATCCACCTGCGTCAAGTAATATAGAGTACAGCAGTTTGCTCCATTGGATTGGATCAAGTACCCAGTGAGTAACGACACAGCTCTGACATAATCCTTCTTTGGTGGGTATTCCTGAAAAATATAGCAACAATGAGAATTTAGTTTCATGGGAATGTTTCAATTTTGAAGAATGGATAAAATACAAACACTCTGACCACTATTTGGCCTTAACAGCTGAGGTACTGAGTACTCTGTCATTACTGCAAAATAAACCAGAGGCTGCTCACTGACTACAGAGCCATGGGTGAAGCGTGCAGTCCAGATCCCCCTCTCTGGATGTAATTTGGGAGTAATAGGTGGAGCTAGAAGGTTCAACCACACCCTAATCCTACCCATAACCCTCCACCCATGGTTTCCAGAAGGGTCGGGCTGGATGTCATTTGGCTCTCCAATCATCACCACTTGATATAAAAGTCCAACATGTGGTTTATTATATGGTTTAATATATGCACCAAATGAATAGGTGCATGTGAAATGTAGAATAGCAGAGTCCTCATCACAAATACAATGATAAAGGCACAGCTAAAAAAAACAATGTTAGAATCACTTTCAGAATGATTTTTTTCCAGCTGATGAACAATAAAAATAATGACAGATATATAGTTATCTTTATAGTTCTGTTTATTATAATTACACACTGCAGTTACAGTATGACCTCTGTTGATTTAAAGGGATAGTTCATCCTTGAAATTAAAATTCTGTCATTAATTAATCACCCTCATATCATTCTAAACCCGTTAGGTCCAAATTATACCTCATTTATGCCCAAATTTATACTTTTATAATGTTAGATGCATGCGCAGTTTTGAGCAATTTCTTTCAAAAAGTTACAAGCCATGTAAATACTGCAAATACCGCAATGTGCAACCTGTGTACCAATGTACAAAATTTTTAACTCTCGCACACTGTACGCTGACCCTCGCATAAGCATAAATATTAGCATAAATATTGGCTTTTCGACTTCGCTAGATATTTGGAACACAAATTAAAATCTGTTCAAATCAATATGTATCCATATGAAAATCACTCAATATGTTAAAATATCAACAATTCAAATACGATTTCTGTCCTTCCGTTGACAGGTGTGCAACCACTTTGATACTTTCAAAAGTTCATAAAGAGATCGTAAAACTAATCCATAGGAACTGAGCGGTTTAGTCCAAATTTTCTGAAGATACACGATCGCTTTATATGATGAACAGATTTAATTTAGACTATTATTCCCATTTAAACATTGATCAGCCAACCGGAACAGAAGCTCAACCGAACCTTCTTGATGCACGAAAACAAACCTCATTGGCTCTTGCAGAAGCTCAAGCGCTTTACAATCTCTTTATAATCAGTTGCACAGCTGTCTTTGGAGAGCACAGAAAGCTCTCAGATTTCATCAAAAATATTTTCATTTGTGTTCTGAAGATCAACAAGTTTGGAACAACATACGGTAAAACTCTTTCTTTCTACGCTTTTTAAATAATTCTAAGCTCTTTAAAGCGGAATGGATTTTCAAATGGATTTTCAAAAAATGGACTGAATTTCTTTTTTTGTGAAAGTGATTCCACAGTTTTGTTCTTTTTAGAATCATATCGTTATAGCGACCATCCTTTGTGTGAGCAGGCCTTTTGTCTGTAAACATTTACAAAGTCTACTCAGCAGTAGTGTTCTGTTTAGATTTTAAAAGTTGTGTAGTATATTCCAGCCGTTGGAAATTAATCTGCTACTATATACAAAACAATCAAGCAATCTAGCAATAAGACAAGCAAGCATTGCAACAATACTGCAGTTAATACTAAAATCGATAGAGGTCATTTTGACAACAAATTGATGACTGAGACATAAGACAGCACCAGAATTACCCGGATCAAAGGATATACAGCATGGCAACGGTCGGCATCCAGTATACACATGACTAACCAATCATAATTAAACGATTTATTTCTTGTGCAGATTTTGCTTAGAGAAAATAAAGGAAGACACAACCCTGTTGACGTAAGACATGTAATTCATCACAATATGGGGATTCGGTCACCCGACAGTGTGCTTGATACTTTTGTCACTGATCTGGCCTCTTCTGTTTCAAGCGACTGAGGACCTGGAAGGCTGACCTACATACCTACATACTGTGCTGGACTATATTGTCGGCTGTGCCAAAATATTTAATAAAATCAGAGCTTCTACAGACCTAACAATCCAGACCAAACACAGACATACCGGGTGTTTGACAGAGTAGTTGATTATCAGATAGTCATTGCCAAGCGGGAGCCATGAGCGCATGGTGACAAAGTCTCTGTTCTTCAATGGACTTGGACATTTCCCTGTGAAAACAAGGACAAGATTTAGAGTCTTGAACTTGAACCAATGCATAATTATTTCATATGGCAGACAATAAGTCTAACACTTGTAATATATAAGATGTTATTTTTCATTTTTTAAGAATTGCGGTGTTAATATTATTATTTTGCACTTGTTTCCTCTTGTATTGTTGCTGAAAATGATCTACATTATTGATGATATCCATGCACAGTGTATCGAAGAGCACGGCATTAGAGTCATTTGACCATATAGCCCAATGAAATCCATCCTTGCAGTTTAACTGTTAGTTATTTTTTATTAAAAGTACTGCAGCCAACCCATTACAAGCATTGTACTGATCGTAAACACAAACACGTTTATTAAAAGTCTACTGGTGCTGAGTTCAAACACAGAGACAAAGGAGCGACTCACATGAATAATATCCTACATCTGCATTAACTGTAAGCCTTCCAATATCGAAAGTGTCGATCATGTTGGTGTCCCATTTTTTCCGGTAGCTTGTGTCGTGCAAGACGTCGTAGAGAGTCTCTGCAGTCACGTCCTTGCACACGATTCTCATCTAAGAGGAAAAACAGACACCGGCTTATTGACTCTTTCAAATCGTAAGAAATTTTCCATAGCCGTTGAATACAAAGTTCAAAAAAGTGTGTTCAGCAGTGAACAATCTCCTGTAGCTTCCCCTGTGGTGCTACAGTGATAAAGTGCTGACAGATTTTGAATGCATTCTGTTGCCGGGCAGATGAAAAATGAAAGAATTTCACTGTGCTGACAAAGGCAAGCTACCATTTATACATAGAGCTTTTCATTTCCTTATCTTTAAAAGCCCTGCGTTCTGCGTGACTCAGCCAGGTCAGCTCACAAAGAGTAAAAGTTGACACAGCAAATAGTGAGTAAAACGGATCTTCAGTAGAAAGAGATACAGTGGAGCTTTAAATTTAAACATGTTGGCCTGCCTTGTATTTCAAGCTTACATGTAGACTGTGTCGAGTGAAACCGTTTTTTTCCAGGTATACTGTAGACACCTTATCCTTTAACTCTGCTTGGGTTGGGAGGAGGGTCAGGTAAGCATGAATACATCAAATGCAATGTGAGCAGATATTGTATGACTCTGCGACGCAAGTAACCATGTAACTCAATCATCTCTACCCTGCCATCATTTAATAATTTATTCCCAACCCCCTACAACCCCAGCTTGATCAGTCCCTCCTCATTTCCATTGGGTTCCTTGGAACAAGTTTTATTTAGTCTCTATGAATGGAATGTCGTCAAAGCCTACAAAGCTCAATTATTCATGAAAAGAACGCATCAGTGCCCCGGAGAGCTGCGTGAATTATTGAAGAAGGTCTGTCATCTCCTCTCATTTTTGCAGCCGTAACGGGTCTAAATAATTTCCCCACAGCTGCCTGAAAAGTTGCTGAAACGGCCCTCATGCATAGGTCCTCACATTGGGACAGCTTTTAGCGATTGTCAGAGAGGTCAACAGAAGTTCTTTTACACAAAAAAAAAAAAAAAAAACCTGAAAAAAGGCCAACCTCTGGTAAGACAGCAGGAGGGGCTCAGGTTTCCTCATCTGAGCCTGCTGTTACCACAGTTTTCCACTCTTAATTTTTCAGCGCATCTCATGGGTGCAGTCTGTTCCTGAGAGACCATTCTTTCATCTCAGAGACTGTGGATCATGAAGCAGTCAGGCCTGGCCTGCTTCACTGTACGCTGAGTTTCCCCTGGGCAAATGGCCCATAACCATATCTCTGTTTGTTTCTCTTAAGATTTTCTCTGGAAAGGCTCTGGAGTCTGTGAGGAAAGCTACTGTTCAGAAGCTTATAAGATATACTGTTGTTTATATGTAATGTCCGTTTACATGTAAGTGTTTTTGCACAGCACACATTGATATACTGCTGTAGCAATTTAAGCCTTTCACATATGTTTGACAGACAGTTTACTTGATTCAAATTGAACCACATCATCAAAAATTAGCTTTTTTTACAGCAACAAAAATATTAATATAATATACACTCGTCTCATTCAAAAGTTTGGGGATGGTAAGATTTTTTTTTCTATATTTTGAAATAATTTTCTTATGCTCACAAAGGCTGCATTTATCTGATCAAATATAGTAAAAACAGTAGGCTGTTTCACCGGGATAATTATTTTAAACCATAGAACCGTTTTTTATGATACACGGGGAAATTTGGCTGATCTTTGAGGCTATCGCAGACAGCAATGTAAAATTGAAAATGTATGTAGGAATGGAGAATCGATACAATTATTCAATATATTTTAAGGCAGGTCTTGTTAATGATTTTCAGTTTGGTATAAGTTAATCAAAGCAACAGTCTTAATGGTATTTGCCGTAAAAGGCACTCATAATAATAAACATGATTGTAAATATCTGGCTGACTAATCCATTTGTTGATTTAAAATGGTTAGATTCAGAAGAGAAATGGGATATATTAAGTTGCATGTCCACTTTAGATATAATCATCATATTTATAATGAAACCATCACTAAAAACTATTATATTAATCATATCATATATAAAATTACATATTTATTTGTCACTAATGTAAAAAATGTATTAATTTAATATGGCTTTCATAAATGTTGTATTTTTTTAAATGAGCATATTTTAATGATTGTATGTTTGCAGGTATATATATATATATATATATATATATATATATATATATATATATATATATATATATATATATATATATATATATATTATTAAATTTTATATATATATATATATATATATTATATTAAATTTTAATTATATATTTTATTTTATATATTTAATTTTTCTGAAATTATACACAATTGGAGTGTTGAAAAGTGTGCAGTTTTCTGTGCCTTTAGCCCTGTACCCTAATAATGTGTAAAATGATTATGTCTATTTCAAATTGTAATTTATTCCCCATGATGACAAAGCTGAATTTTTAGCATCATTACTCCAGTCTTCAGTGCCACATGACATGATCCTTCAGAAATCACTCTAATATGATAATTGCTGCGCGAGAAACATTTCTAATTATTATTATAATAGGCTATAGTGAATATCTGAAGCACAGATTCGAAATTGATCACAGATTTGAATTCAATGGCAGACATGTCCAAATTGTGACTAGAAACAAAGTAGGTACTGGTATTCAATAAATAATTGGACCTACTCGTGACTTATTTAATAGATTAGTGGGCCTATTAAAAAAAAAAAAAAAGTAAAAGTAACATAAATTCTAAAGAATAGGCCTACATGTTAAAACAGCTTGCCATAGCCTAGCTACCATACTACACTGCATTCGTGAAGAAGGAATCCAACGGTTTGTTTAATAAAGCAGAGAAAGGTAAAGCGATTTGCACAGAAATATTTTTTTTTATTATTACAAACAATGACTATTCAACGTATGATATGTAGCCTAATATCGCAAAATATACTAGAGTTAGTCGCATTTTTGACGCGGATGCCAGTTTGGACTGAAAGCCAAGAGTGTAAACAAACTAGTATCCGCATTGCAACGCACTTGCCTTGAGTTTCTGCACAGTTTTGCATTCCTCGTCTCGACACCATACCGTCACTCCTCCTTTATTAAAACGGGCGACCCAGCCATCCTGACTTTCACATTGATCTCGGAAAGATAAGAAATCGGTGTCGTCCGGTATCTGGACTGGCATCTTGCCTCCCGGTGCTGTGGATCAGTGTCTGTAGGGCTAAATGCTCCTCTCATAAATGCCCCTGATCCGCTTGATTGTGTCGTCTCTACTCCACTTATCTTTGTTTTCCTCTTAGTTTTAGTCTAAAATTCAGTTTTGTAGTTTAGACTAACCGTTGCACCTCTAGTAACTGTATTGTTGTATCTAATGTATGATGGAGCAGGTGTATTTGAGCATCCTCTTCAGTCCTGTATCAGCCCCATACTGGAGAGACGCATTATATAAGTAAGGCATCACGTTACTGACATGTCGTTTTTCAGGTGGAGCAGTCTACAAGAGCTCATTTAGTCAGACTGGCTGATGATCTACGGATCAGGTGTCATGTTTGCCAATTCAAAGGATTTCTTTTCCGTGCCTGTTTTGTTTAACCTGTGCAGGTGTGTAGCCTGAATCCAGCGTTTACTGTTTCAAACTCTATCACCTTTTCTCAGCCTTAATCCTTTCTAAAATACTGCATGGGGAAAGTAAAAGTCTGCTTTGTACAGATTAGTAATTCAGGATTTGAACGAACATGTCCCAGATTAGGTCTCCTTTGAAAGTGGATTTCTTTCAAAGCTCGAAAAATGCTATGGAATCATTCAGGGAACCCAGCAACCCAAAATATTAATAAGAATAAGAAATATAAATGTCAGATGAATTGTAAAAAGTCAATCTGTAACTTCCATTTGACATAAAATAACTTGAATGTGGTGTTGTTTGGATGGTAATTGAATGTTAATAAAATAAGGATATATTTGTATTTATGGTTTGGGAATTACCTTCATATACTTTGGAGCTCTGGATAATTATAAAATTAGATTTTTTTTGTGCCCTGAAATTATGTATTAGATGGTTTATCTTCACTTGAGTAGTTGGATCATCCAAGCATTGCCAATCCTCAAAGCAGTCTGCAAGTCAGTCACATGGGAATGAGCAACATCAATCTTAAGGAATCTACTGGGGGTGCCAAATATAGGCCTTTATTAATTTGAAAAACACTTCATCCTAAATACATTGTAACACTTTATTTCGATGTTCCACTTTGGACATTCTACATGAGCAACTACATGTCAGTTACAAGTCATTGGATTATTAGTAGACTGTCTGCTTAATATCTACTAACACTTTATTTTGATGCTCCCCAACAAACAATGAAGGATACAACAGATGGATCCTTTGCAGCCTAGCCTTTCCCAGAATTTATTGCATGCAAGGAATGTTTCGTGAGAAATCGTACTTTTAAATGTAAGTATTGGGCTTCAGCTTAATCATATATGAATGATATATTTACAGGTCCTTCTCAAAAAAATAGCATATTGTGATAAAGTTCATTATTTTCCATAATGTAATGATAAAAATTAAACTTTCATATTTTAGATTCATTGCACACCAACTGAAATATTTCAGGTCTTTTATTGTTTTAATACTGATGATTTTGGCATACAGCTCATGAAAACCCAAAATTCCTATCTCAAAAAATTAGCATATCATGAAAAGGTTTTCTAAACAAGCTATTAACCTAATCATCTGAATCAACTAATTAACTCTAAACACCTGCAAAAGATTCCTGAGGCTTTTAAAAACTCCCAGCCTGGTTCATTACTCAAAACCGCAATCATGGGTAAGACTGCCGACCCGACCCTGTCCAGAAGGCCATCATTGACACCCTTAAGCAAGAGGGCAAGACACAGAAAGAAATTTCTGAACGAATAGGCTTTGGGCTACAGAGCAGCACTGGACTGTTGCAAAGTGGTCCAAAGTACTTTTTTCGGATGAAAGCTAATTTTGCATTCGGAAATCAAGGTGCCAGAGTCTGGAGGAAGACTGGGGAGAAGGAAATGCCAAAATGCCTGAAGTCCAGTGTCAAGTACCCACAGTCAGAGATGGTCTGGGGTGCCATGTCAGCTGCTGGTGTTGGTCCACTGTGTTTTATCAAGGGCAGGGTCAATGCAGCTAGCTATCAGGAGATTTTGGAGCACTTCATGCTTCCATCTGCTGAAGAGCTTTATGGATATGAAGATTTAGTTTTTCAGCACAACCTGGCACCTGCTCACAGTGCCAAAACCACTGGTAAATGGTTTACTGACCATGGTATTACTGTGCTCAATTGGCCTGCCAACTCTCCTGACCTCAACCCCATAGAGAATCTGTGGGATATTGAGAAGAGAAAGTTGAGAGACGCAGGACCCAACACTCTGGATGAACTTAAGGCCGCTATCAAAGCATCCTGGGCCTCCATAACACCTCAGCAGTGCCACAGGCTGATTGCCTCCTTGCCACGCCGCATTGAAGCAGTCATTTCTGCAAAAGGATTCCCGACCAAGTATTGAGTGCATAACTGAACATAATTCAACCCGATCACACATAAATGCGTATAAATAGTATGAGTGTGCAATATCGTGGAATGTATACGCCAAAACTCATTTTAGTGTGCATATGATACGCTGTTTTTCGCGTGCATATGATACGCACTTTATGGCGTATATATGACACGCGCTTAGGTAGGTTTAGGGTAGTGGGGCGTATATATGACACGCGCTTAGGTAGGTTTAGGGTAGTGGGGCGTATATATGACACGCGCTTAGGTAGGTTTAGGGTGGTGGGGTGGGGGGTTCGTATGTATAATATGCCATAAAATGCGTATCATATGCACACGAAAAACAGCGTGCCATAGACATGCCAAAATGAGTTTTGGCGTATACATTCCACGACATTGCACACTCGTACTATTTATACTCATTTTTGTGAGAATACCCTGCATAATTATTTGAAGGTTGACTTTATTTGCATTAAAAACACTTTTCTTTTATTGGTCAGATTAAATATGCTAATTTTTTACCTGATATATATAATGTTAGCTTATTAGCAGTGCTTTAAAGGGATACTTCACTACTTTTTCATATTAAACTGTTATTCACTTAAAGGGTTACTTCAGCGATTAGCATATGGTTTTGTATCAGTAGAAACCCTGGAGTGGGTTTATATATATATATATATATATATATATATATATATATATATATATATATATATATATGTATATATATATATATATATATATATATATATATATATATATATGACGCAAATATCGAGGCTAAAGACAACAGCCAGCAGAGGGAGCCATTTCCGCATGTTTTCAACTCGCGTGGGGGATGGGAGATCGCACTCACAGCACTCAGCTCGCAGCAAAGTAAGTCTTTCAACTTCTCAAACTAATTCCTATGAAAGTTAAGCTTTCAAAGGCATGAACTGAAAATGTGCCAGACTCAAACACATGTGCTGTGAATGCCGCGGAAGAGTTTACCTCAACTCTCATCACGAGCTCATCCATGACTGACAATGTGTCTCCTGCAGCGTTTTGGGCTGTGAGACTGCCTCAGCAGCTAAATCACATATTGAACAGACACGTTCAGTTTTTAATTGTAGGCTAGTGTCTGTTCTCTAACTGAACTGATAAATATTCAATAATTTGAGCATGGTCACATTATGCCCATAGGACTGAACCATATATAGGGCCTTTAAAATTAAGGTTACAAAAGAACATTTTATTAAGAATGAGAATATAGAAGTATACTGAGATATTTAATGCTTTTAGAGTTGCAGGCACAGTATGGGAAAAATAGGATTTAAGGGTACTCAGACAGCAATTTTCAATAGCAATGTTCAATTGTGTATCTAAAAGAAATGTATCTTAAAAAATAGATACATTTCTAGTTTATTTGTTGTTCAGAAACTATAAGACCATTATATAAAATATATGAAAATAGTTACCAATTAACTCATGGTGCCACATTGAGATCCCTATATCTCTGGAAATTAATGGGCCTTAAAATTAAGGTTTACTTAATTTTTTAAGTTAAACCAACAAAACATTTTTACAGTGTATATATGAATACCTGGCAAATTAAGGACTGCAAAAAGAGCGATAATGGTATAATTAAATAACTGAAAAGGAATAAAATGCAGATTAAATATTAATACATGTATTTATACATATTATATTTAAACTACATATAATCATTCAAATATGATTTAAAATAATAAATAAAATCCATGAAATAAACTCAAAAAATAATGTTATGGCCCTTTGTGGGAATCATTCTGTTTGGGCAGGTTTTGGGTCGGCTTTAGGATTAAATTTATTCCTAGGACATGGAAACGTTTAGATAGGAAGGCCTTGCCTTGGAGTCAAATAGTTGAGAACAACTACAATTGGGGTGGGAGGAAAATAAATGAAATGTCTCTTTAAATGGCTTTATACTGTCACAGGGCTGTGTAGTGTAACACTAAAGATGCGTAACGCAAAATGACAGAAACAAGGAGACTTTAATGAACACCAGGCGATTCAAAGAGACCCAACACAACTATGACACAGAACAAAGAATAACAAGAACTGATGGCTTATACAATAAATAACAGCGAACATACATTAACAGGGAAAACCCAAAGACACTAAGCATGGCTGTGTCCCAAAAGCATCATAGGTTGACCGGAGAACAATTGCTACTAATGGTCTCTACGATCAATTTAGGCATACGATGCTTTTGGGAAAACAGCCCAGAATAAGCCCATTTTAAGAACAATTGTTGAAAACTTTGAATATCTCAATGAAAACGTTTTTTTGCAGCGTAGCAGTGACAAAGTGCATGAAGCCCTTTTGGTTGAATGAACCCGAACATCCTAAACTCAAATCTATCATCCTGTTACAACGTACCACCCATAACGTCAATAAAATTACTCCTGTTGTAACAGCTGTGGTCAGTATGTTAATGAAGTTCAGACACCCCATTGTCTGAGACTGCTCTCAGTTCCCACATCTGTTCCCATTCTACAATTGATGACCATTTGCTCAGGATTTGAACACCCCAAATGATCAAACACCATAACTTTTGACTTTCTTCTTCTCTATAAGCAATTTTGGGAATTGAATATGATTTATTTTGGAGTGGAATCTAGGTTGGGGCAGTCTGCAGTTTCTTACACCAGAACATAATCATGACACTTAGACCTACCCTATATGACATTTTGTTGATATACAAATTTTGCCCATATCAGTAAGCACAAGAAGTGGTCGTTTAACCATAAGAGGGCACTAATGAACCCCATAAAACATTGGTTCCAGCCGGGGCTCATTAGGGGGCCCTTAGATTACTTAAAATAAGACAAAATGACTGAAAATCAAGATGTTTCTTATTTTAATTATTGACGTGTTCCCACTGTCATGAAAAATCTCAGTGTATGAGGTAGCCTAATTTTAAAAAGTGTAATTTGTAGATGTGGAAAATAAAATACAATCGTATAACTTAATGGGCATTTTTATAGAATAGAATAGAATAGAATAGAATAGAATAGAATAGAATAGAATAGAATAGAATAGAATAGAATAGAATAGAATAGAATAGAATTTGTTTAGTATTGCCAAGCTCTAAAATCATTTATCAAGTAGATAAATAAATAAATATCCAGTAAATCACAAACAACTGGATATTCATGTAAATTGATCAGTTAAAAGGAGAGGAATCCCTAACCAACATTCAGTTCTTAAAACTTTTGTAATTTTAATTTTAATTGCAATTATTTTAGCTACTTATTGTAATCCAGTTTCTATACATTAAAACAACAACCGCAACAAAAAGCTTTGAAACAAATCTTTGTAGAACTCTGCTGTTATCTTTAAGCAGGCTCTGGTTGCTTCCACATCCATATTTTGCATTTATCTTCCTGGTATATGTCCTGTCCAGCTGTCCAGAAAGGCTTTGCTGTGTGTGTGTTGCTGGAATGTTTTGAGAAGATCTCAGCCTCCTCCTCCTCCTCCTGTGGCAGGGTCATGAGATCACACAGGCTCTCCTCTTTCCCTGTCCTGTAATGTGGCCCAGCAATACAAGGGTTCACTGTAGACTGATTCATTCCATTAGGGTCAGACCAGGGCATTCAGTATGACTCCTCTCACACATATCTAAACATAGCTGCCACAGAAATATATTGTGGTTTAAGTTTAAGTGGTTATGAAGTACATTAAGCACTTCAGAGGTCCAGCTAGACTTTTTCTCTATAGAAATAGGCCTACTGTGACTCATCAAAAATTTCATACCACTGGAACAAACACATGTTAAGGTAATCCTGTGAACAAAGGCCCACAAGAGCACTTTATATTGACATTTTTTCCTTAAGACAGCATCAGCCCTGATAACCTGATCCAGCTAAGTCTCTCAATTTTGTTTTCCTATTATCTATTTTTTTCTTTTTCCCCTACATATTGTGGTTGATATTTCTACTTTTGTTTATAAAGAGTAGGACTGAAAAAAAGATACTATAGAATTATGTTTTTTGGCTTCATTAACTTAATTGTACCATAATCAAAAGCTAAATTAGCCATATAAAAATTGCAGAATTGGCACCTACTAAAATTATATTCAGTTTTATGAACTTTTAGTGTGTATAACCTTGTTTTTTCCTGTGTTTTGTTCCTGGTTGCCATGGTCCCGCTCATTTGTTGCCATAGTAACTGATTATGTACACCTGTATCTCGTTTAGTTGCTCATTATCCAGTGTATTTTGCTCACAGTTTTAGTGATTTTAGTCCTCATTTCCTTGCTGTGTATTGTCTTTGTGTTTGTGTAGGTGTTGTTATAGTCGAGTCACCTTTGGTGCCTTAGACAATACAGATTGTTATAAAACAGCTTAACAGTGATAGCAGAACAATTATGCATTTCAGTTTCTGTTTGGCTAAAGTCAGTTCAGAGTGGATTCAGAGTGGATTAGTTCCGTTGTAAAGATCATTATACATTTCATTTATAAAGCAGTTCTACAAAAAATGATGTCATCCTCCAACTTAGTTCAGTTCTCTTACAACATCTTATGTATGGTCAGATCAATAGTGATTAATAATGTCCCCAACTACGCAAGCCAGAGGCAAAATTGGCAAGGAACCCAAAATCCTTGAGGTGATAGAATGGAGAAAAAAAACCTAAGGTGAAAGCAGGCTTTGAAACCGGACCAGTTCTCCTCTGGCCAACAAAAAAAAATGTGGCGTGATTATGGTTTAGGCTTCGCCACAAGTCTGCGCGGAGGACCTGTCTGTTTATTGTGGTCTTTGCTGAGGATCTGTGCCGATGGCTGTCATGTAAATGAGGCCTCCACAGGTATTGTCTAGTAGACACCGTGCTGACATCCAGGGCTGTGTTGTGGAAGTGTCTAGGGCTCTAGGCACAGGTCCACCATCTGATCTAAGCATGGACCGGATCCGGCTGGCTACGGTTACCTTGGGGTAAAGATAAAACCGCGTATATGCATTCTTCTTACAACATAACAAGTAGGGGAGAGCTTTTTGACTTTCTCAGTTTGTGTAAATCTACTGCCGAGTATTTATTTTTTCCCACATTAATTTCACACATCTAGTACAATTATGTGGTTTTATTAACAATTGCTAACTTTTAAAAATAAAATAATAGCATTTTTTGTAATTAAAAATATACACATTTTTGAGCTGGACAACACACATAGCTAAGTACAGCTATACAGCATATAATAATGAATCATTTCTGAACATTGACTCTGAGTCATTATTCACCCTTTCTTATGGTTTCTCAAAATAACTCATAAAAGTATAGAATATAATAGTGTAGTTCTAAAATGGGCTCATTGTAACGCAGTGTTACGCACCCCATCTGTGGTCTGAACTGTTGTCTGAGGTCAACTAATGACATTTGTGTGGTTTTTACATTCAAAAACTTCATAATGAATAAATTATAGGCTATTTTCTACACTGGTTTTGAGGCGCTCCTGAACACTCGGTTTTGATGGGCAAACTTTTGGCCATCTAGCATGCACTGTAGACTTGGAAGTATATGGTTAGGATTGGATAAGATTTGCATATTTAATGAGCTTCTGCTCTCCAGTCAGTTCACATGAGGGAGGGATTGTATTGAAAATGGCAACCGGAATGATTCTCTCACAGGGCTCTTAAATGTCTTTATCAAAAAAACACAATAATTTATTTCTCATCCACCCACGATTGATTGGAATATATGTTTTGTATACTTGGCCCACCCAATCGGTGGATATAAGCACAAACCACACACACATACGTGTGTGCCCACCCTTCAAATATCAAGTCAAGAGAATGAACAACGTAGATCAAGAAAGAAATGTCATTTCACTATTCAAGATTCACCGGCCTGCCAACGGGCAGCCACGGGGCATTGGGCTTTGCGAGCCCTGGCCCATAACATTACATGTCCGAGTCTGATCCCAAATCTCAATGTACCAACAAATAATCAATGATTCGGATGACCCTAATCATTGATCGATTCACTGATTCATTAACCGTTTGATTCTTTTTGAAGGCACATGGAGGAGAAAACAATGCTGAATAAAATCGTAGTTTTTGATATTTTTGGACCAAAATGTATTTTCGATGCTTCAAGAGACTCTAATCAACCAACTGATGTCACATATGGACTACTTTGATGATGTTCTTATTAGCTTTCTGGACATGGACTGTGAAGTGGGCATTGACTGCATTATGCTCTGGGACTAAAATATAAACTATCTTAAACTGTGTCTAAAGATGAACGAAGGTCTTACAGGTATGGAACGACATTAGGGTCATTAAATGAGTCATTAATGACATCAATTTAATTTTTGGGTGAACTAACCCTTTAAGCAAACAAGGCACAGCGTAATATCTTAAACACAAAAAGACAAAAAATTTACTGAAAAATAAACTTAAGAAATTTACTTTTGCTATGGTTAAATATATGTTCAGTGATATCTTTCAAATAATGTTTTTATTTTGGCACAATTTTTTCTCTAAATAATGTTATGGCAACCAGTAAATGCACAAAGTTTCATCATCCTGTGATGTGTGGAATGTTTTAAACCATGCGTGTTACACTAAGCCTGTGTTAGGTTGAGCCCCGCACTCCCCTACATCGGGTGTTATAGGACGTGTCCCGGTTGACCTAATTTATGCAGCCTAAAAACCATTTATCTGATTTGAATAATATAAATTGATTATGTATAATGTGTATGTCAGGTTCAATGTGTAGCTGGCCCGAATTGTGAGTTTTTTTTTTATAACACGTGAAGGACAATAGTGTGTTAAGAGCTGATGAGCTAAACTATGTTGTGCTTTGTAAGTAATTAGCAAGATTATGTTCATATTTCCTGGTTCTAATAAGAACACTAGCTGCTGCGTTTTGGACCAGCTGGAGTTTGTTTATTAAGTGGGCAGGACAACCACCCAGTAGAACACTACAGTAATCCTTGAGTACATAAATACATTAACTTCCTTTTCTGCATTTATCATTGAGAGCATATGTCATAATTTAGAAATATTTTTAAACTGGAAAAATGTGGTTTTACAGATGCTATAGAAATGTGGCTTTCAAATGAAAGATTAGTATCAAAGAGCACACCTCCTAACCTAGGTTCTGTGCTGCTTTAAATTGTTTAAGTACAATCAGCTTGACTAGGTAAGTTATTTCAACTTATATTAAATTAACCTGACTTGAAATGAGTTAACCTTGTATAACTTAAATAAAGTTTAATATTGTTATTGTTTTCATAACTTATTGACCATGTAATTGTATTACTGTAAACAAACATTTAGATAGGCAATGTTTTAGTTTACTTAATATAAATAAAGACAACTTTGAAAGACCTCAATGTTGATTGTGACGTCTTTTAATATTTTCTGTTTAGGACTAACAGAAAATGCCACAAAAAAAGTATAAATACCCATAATAATTTCTGCAGATAGTAATGTTTTCACACCAACACTCTGTTGTCTATTTCAGATTTATTTATTTATTTATTTATTTGTTTGTTTGTTTGTTTGCTTATTTATTTATTTAGACAAAAGGAACAAAACAGGTTTAAACCTTAAGCCAAGGTTTTCAATTGTATAATGCACTAAATGGTCGTTATCCTTTTTTTTTATGATTGTATGACAGTCCCTCTGTCTAAACAGAAGTGAGCAATAATAATGACGTGCATTTAGTCTGAATAAATTAAGTCACTTGAAGTATTAAGACCTATAATAAATTAGATTAAGAGCCATATTACTTAGATACATGCATAAACATAGACATTGTAGGATGGTGCAATCCAAGAAAAATGTACAAAAATAAATTTCCCCTTGTTGGAGGACATTGGGGCACTAAACAAAGTAGAACGTTTTTAATTGTCTCAACAGATTTCCGCCCAGCTGACCTCTTCGGCCAATTCATCGGCTGGACTGGAAAGATGCTCTTGGATTGTTTATAGCAGGGATTCTACACAACTTATGGGGTAACATGAGAATTTGCTCTTATATACAAAGCCACCTGTTATACATTAATTTACTTATAACGCAAGATCAGTAACTAAGTACACAGCAAAAAACATGTTGGGAGATTCATTACTACGGGTGTTAAAATTATCACTTTCCGGGTGAACATACAGGTCCATCTTTGCTAGTGTTAAAACAACACTGACGAAAGTGTTCGTTATACAAACACTGTGTTAGTGTTTCTTTTTAGTCACTCAAGGTGTTGAGAAATGTATTACTCATAAGTGTACATTTAACACTTTATGGTGATTAATCTCACACACCCAGTGTATTTAATGTTTATTTAATGTAAATACTTAAATACTAAAATGGCACTGTGAATGAAATTTAAAACAATTTATATATATTATTTTATTTTTTTCCCCCAAAAATCAAGTGACTACAAATTTATTTGAATATTTATTGAAATTGTAATATATCAATTCCATTACATTTATGTATTTGGCAGACACTTTTATCCAATGCGACTTACACTGCATTCAATACCATTTTTAATTTAAAAAAAACATTTTTGTCAGTTCTTGCTTTCGCCGGGAATCGCTACAGTAAAGCCATTGTTGTCACACATACAATTGAATAAAACAATTTCTTGTTATACTCCAATGCTATAACATCTTACCATGATAAATCTCTACTGCGTTTCAAACAAGATTAAACAAAGAAACATTCCTCAAGTAATGTTTTAATTGAAAATACAAAAATTCAACATTGTATATATCAAATCAACCTTAATGTTAAAAAACTGTCTGGTTTGTAATTCATTCTGATAAAAAATACTATTCCTTTATAAATTAATACATTTACATTTGGCAGATGATTTTATCCAAAGCGACTTACATTGCATTCAATGTACGCATTTTTACATTTTGTCAGTTCTTGCTTTCCCAATTCATCGATCCCACGATCTTGGCGTTGATAGCGCTCCTCAAAATGATCCAAACACATAGTATCGTTCCTGTTAAAGAGACAAATTTGGTTAAAACAAACACATTAAAAAAATCTAAGATATAAAGTTTCAAACATCTTCAATCAACAAGCAGAGATACTTACATAGCCTGTCTTCCTTTCAGGATCGTTTAGGTTTGTAGAGCAAAAATGCCAAGGGCATATATAGATTGTGGCCTTAAGTGGTTTCCTTCTGCAATAATAAACAATATTCCATGAAACAAAAATCCTCCAAAGCAGAAAGCAAACTAAAAGACTCAAAATAATCAGGTCACTTTGTGTTTTACTTCAGGTTATTTTTATACCAATACATAGCAAGAAAACGTTATATTCAAAACATAAGCACTACTGTTACAGATTTACAATACTACAACTAGAAAAGGCTAGAACTAAGTTGTACAGAAAAAAATCGCGCATGGAAGGGCACTAATGCAGGTCTGCTCAACTAATACAAAATAAGACAAAAAATGTCAAATAGTATGAGTGTGCAATGTCGTGCAAACAGCGTATCATATGCACGCCAAAATGAGTTTTGGCGTATACATTCCACGACATTGCACACTCGTAGGCTACTCGATCTTGAGTTTCTATATATTGACTGAAGCAGTTCATGAAGAAAAGCGTGTCCTATGATGTTTTCGACAGAGCGCTGTACAGAATGGTCGGCGTATGTTATCAAAGTACCACGAGAAGATTGCTAGAACACAGAGCATTTCACTCGCAAAATGTTGCAGGCCGATCAGTATGCGCAGCGCCGACAATGATGGACCGTGCTATCCGTGGGTGCTCGGCCAGGGATCGAGCCCCGGCGTCACACAAGAAAAAAAAATTAAGAGCAATTAATTCATTCGATTAACGTCTGCTTTTTCATTTGAATGACATTTCAAAACACCAGAATTAACTCGTAGTTACGGGGTGAAAGATATAAACGGTCTTATAAAGGTTGGAAGCCCTAAAGATACGTTATGCCAAATGAGAAGAAATAACTATCCAAGTCCAGTGAGTTAAAAAATGACACATAATGTTAATGCTGCTACATTATTACAAAATATAGTACAACGAAATTAAGTCACTTACGTAAATCTCGTCCTCCATTAACGAATTTAGAGTGTTAGTGGGGGTTATTCAGTTATGTTAAACTGAATGGCGGATCAAAAGCGCGCTAAATTTAAACTGAGGTAAAAAAAAAAAAAAAAAAAACGCTAACAGAGTTAAGTCAACCACATCGGCTACGTTACTCATTATACAAGCTCATTAATAAATCACAAGTTGATAAGATAATAATACTATACTATACCTTGTCCTTGTAACCGTTGTGTGTGCAGGGAAATCCATAAAGATGGAGAGACCGAAGGATGAGCTGGGAAATTTAAAATGCTCTGCACATGCGCAGATGTTGATTGTTAACACCCAAAGGAAACACTGTGCTTTATCACCCAAAGGAAACACTCTGCTTTATCACTAAACAAGTGATAAAGCATATAATATTTGTAAATTAACACCAGATTTTATCACTAGATGCCCAACACCAGGTTTTTATCCCTCAGTAATTTGCTGTGTATTTTCATGTCCATTTTGGATATTTTCTTTTAAAATATTTTTAGGGTCAGCAGCATTGTATTCTTACTAAATTGTTTTCTGGCTTCAGTTAACCTGATCTTGAAAGCAGGAAATAGTGCCAGACAGTAAGGAGACCACTGGTATACCCCAAAGAGAGTGGAAAAACACACTTAATTGTTTCCCCTTAAGGTAACCCATTCCCCATCCCTGTGGCTTGATATGGAAAGCTGCAGTGATACTGGATGCCGCATGCATTTTTCAATCTATTAAAATTATTCTGTTAGCACATGAGTGTTGAATCAACAAGGGAAAGAACAAAAAATGCAATAAGTTTGAAAAGGCAGGGAAATCACTGAAAAAAAAGCATGGAGCTTCAAAGGAGAGCTCGTATTGCTTACACTAAATTAACACACAAAGGGATTTATATCAAATGTCTTGATGTGGAATGTAAAAATTCCACTTTCACTCATTTTTGTTTACTGGGCATCTGAAGCATTAAGGTATCAGAATTCAAAGGACAAATGGGTATTCCTTCTCCCTTTTAGGTTTTAGTGCAAAGGAATGTGCTCTTCCCTGGCTGAAGCTGAGCTGAACATTAAACACTAGGCCCCATGGCAACTCCTGGACATGGCCATAAAAAGTAATAGAAGAAACAGACCTCAACAAAGTAATGTGCCATATTTCATTTCTGACATGAAATAACAAATAAGAAATAGTGAGTAAATTAGACTGTCAATCAATGTTGATTTCCTTTTTTTTATTCTTTTTTTACTGTAGATAATCTTTTATTAGATGCTTTTTACTGGAGATTTTCTTATTGATTGTGCAGAACAGTGTGCTAAACAGTTTCTGGATTTGTATTCTGTAAAATATCAAAACTTGTGGAAACATGAAATATTCAAATGATACGCCAGATAATGTATACTTTAACTTAGAATCAATTAAAATCAAGTCTTTCAACGTTCTTTGGAAAAGCAGCTAAGTTGTTCATGTTTTAAGCATCTAATTGTAATTTAAGTTTTGATCTATAAATTATACCTATAAAAAAAATGCAATTTGATATATCTACAAAAAAATGGTTTAATCGCTAAAATAATACTATGCAAAGAGATTAATTTAAACTAATGCACTAAAGTTTAACCAACTTTACTATTTTGTAGTAACGATGCACAGTGATGTATGTCAAAAAAGTGTGCAATTCAATTCAGTTCCTGGGGCCTATTGCACAAAACTAGGATAAGGGATTAAGCCGGGATATCTTGGTGATCTTGTCATCTGTATGCAAAATTGGTGATACAGCTGGTGCAGTTTATCTAGAGCGCTGAACACACTCTGATGACAACACAGCTGCTCCTCGATTCACCGCATGACAGTGACCACTTGCATTTTGTGTTTCTTCTAAAACCTTCAACTCAACCAATGCTCCCATATCAGTTTTTTATAACGGTAAAACCTTTCATGTAGTTGTGATGTTATTTTGTGTCAAGTTTATCAAAATAAAACTGATAAAAAATATAGACCCCACTTCATTGGTAGTGAAGGCTTATATGTTGAACTTTATACTTATACAAACAGACTCTGTATTATGCAGTACATAAAGTATTGAATGTATTTGACAAATATTGCATTTATTCATAACTTCATAACTTGGGCTATGATGAAGTATGCAAATATAGCATGATCGTCAATACGAGAAGCAAAAAAGCGCCCAACTTCACGACTCCTTTTGCAGCTCCTCCCCGATGGTATTCCAATTGGTTGTTTTTGTCATGTGTTCATCAGTTCTGTTTTGTCATTGGTTTATTGTTTGATTGTTCACAGGTGTGTCTTGTTTAGTCATTAGTCCATGTGTATTTGAGTGCTCATGTTTGCCATGCTTCTTTGTCTAGTATTGTCTGTGTAACCGCTGTAAGAGGTTTGTTTCTGTTCAAGTTTAGTTCATGTAGTGTCAAGTCCAGCTTTGTCAAGTCTTTTGTTTATTTTGTATCTTCTTTCAATAAAACTCCACTTGGGTTCAACTACGCTTTCCTTTAGTGGAATCCTATAGAATATAATATTTTATTTATTTGCTTTTTACAATTTAATTTCACTTAAACAAAGTTAAATTAGCTATAATATGGAAGTACAATTTTCTCCTAAAATAAAACTCAAAACATTTTGCCTGTCAATATTTAATTTAGTTTACATAAAGGTGCATGTCATGTGAAAAACGCTATTTGAAAAATAATTGTATTTATTATTTTTATGGGGAGTGTTATTTGCTTTTAGACAAACTAAACCTGAAACAATCAAACCATTTGATTAGTCCGATATAAAAGTGCACTTTAATGTAATTTCAGTTTTTTTCAGTGTGGTGTGGAGACTGACTTGTTCAAACAACATATTTGTAAGAGTGTATGCGATATTCGACATGGCAGGCATCTGTATTACAGTATAATGATCTACTGTAACATGCAGCATCCTGGATCCCCGCTGCTTTTATACAAGGAAAGAAAATCAAGATCGGAAAATAACCTATTATGGTTTAGGTGTAACTCAGTAGATGTTCCTGTTATTCAATAAACTTCAAAAAACAAAGTCACATATAAAAGTAAGGCTTTCATGCACATACAGTTCAGAAAGGGAAAAACCCTCCCCACAGCACTCAGGAGGAATCACCTCTCTAAATACCACACAGCTAATGGAGCATCGGGCCAGTCTATAGAGGATATGAGGAGAGGTCATTAACCACTGCTGCTAGATTTATAGGGTAACCCCAAAATAAACCAAGTGCAAGTCCTAAAGAATTTACTGTACAAAATAATATTACCATATTACCGTATGCCAAACATATATCCTGCCTTTGACACTGTTTATTTGAGAATAAAGTATAGTAAAAATTAGCTGCAATTTTGTTTTGGGTGGCTCCGTGGGTAGCACTGTCACCTCAAAGCAGAGAGGTCCCTGGTTTGAGTCCCTGTGTGTGTGTGTGTGTGCGTGCGTGTGTGTTCAGTCTCTCTAAACTCATCTTTTCAAAAACATACTTTGCTCTGATTGGAGAGATGGCCCAGATTTTTGTGATTTGTCAGCTACATACAGTGTGTCAGAAACAAAACGACCATTCCCATATCTGAATTTCAGCTCGGGAGGCTTCCTCAATGCTTGATACACAGTGAAACAAACCGTAATGATGTCGTCTGTTTTACCCTATAAATTCCTGCGAGAATCCCCATCATTTTCAAATGCATGCAAAATGGATTCGCAGCACTGAGAACAGGATTTTCTTGACATGTCAACAACACAAACCAAACTCCTCCAGGCCTCAGCTACAACTACACGTGTTTGAGAGCGGGTCAAAATAGTAGTTGTTTGTGGGTAGCCAATGAAGGGAATGGGAATCAACTTCTTCCCAATTAACACAGGCTCGCATTAAGTCTTCTTTGAATCTGCCTGGTCTTCTGCTTTCCTAGCCTTCACCATCCATTGGGCGGCATCCATGTCAGTGCAGTTTTTGCTAGGTGTTGTTCCGATTGCCACAAAATGTGACCTGCTAGTTTGATGCAATGCTCAGACAAAATGGCGGAAAGGTGGGGTTTTGCCCTGCTCAGAATCTCTTCATTAACTTGGTCGTAGATTGCCATTGCTAACACAATGTGTATGTAACACAACATATAGAGGCAGATCTCTAGTGGCATGCTAATGCTTGGTGATACCCAGAGATTGTGCATCTGTTAGAACACATTGGCTGCCTTGCCAATGCATTGGTTTAGATCCGACTCTGGGTTACTGTCCTGTGATCACACTGCCAAAGTATGTAAATCGGTCTATATCATGAGCAGCTGGTTGCCAATAGTGATCAGTAGATCAGTAAATCTTCATTTTCCTTGCTCATTTAGATCATTTGGGTCTTTTTATGTTCTTCCTTAACCCAAACTTAAGTGCAAGTGTGTTGTAGCTTATCCCACAACTCTGCTTGTAGTGAAATATCATCTGCAAAGTCCAGATCAGCCAGCCTTGTCTGGTTGCCTTATTATCAGGACAGTACAAAAGGCCTTTCCTGGCACTGACAGTAGCGGGATACCACAACAGAAACTACACTATCTACACCTTTCTCACACTCACCTGGTTACTTTCCTAACCAGAGATACAGGGGGAGTGCTCTAGGTTCGGGCCAAATACCGAGCTCGGAGCCCTCTCTTTGGACAGCACACCAAATATGCATACCATTTATTCTATCAGACTTTTTTTGTAAGTGTGAACTCTTGAAGTGATGTTTCCTTTCTTCAGCAACTTCACAATCATGTCTTGGTGCCACTCATCTGGGACTTATTTGTCTTCCCAATGTTTATTCATCAGCTGTATCAGTGCTTGTACCACACTATAGTTCCAAGTTTCAGAAGTTCTGTGGGAATCTCGTCTTGACCTGCAGTCTTCAACATTTGTCCAATCTTATCAAATGTGATTGTGTCTGGTTTCACTAGCGGTTCTGGGTAGAAATCCCTGGGGTCAAAAACAAAAGTGCTCTAGGACTTAGGTTGGTTCAAAGTCTTCCAGAAATGCTAAACCAAATGCTGGTCTTGCTCCTCTTTTGTCAGCAGCATATTCTCACACAAACACACAAATACATTTGAAAAAGTATAATTTAATCATTTGTTTTTAAATGAGATGCATATTAAATGTTACTAACCACATAACTCCCACATTAAATTTAAAATGCTGTAAATGTGTAACTGGTTGAACTAAAGGTTGTTTTTAAATATTTAAATATCCAAAATTAATATCAAATTTTAAAATTCCCATTTCCTCTAATGTGATCCAACTGGATTGGAAACTTGACCTCTTTATCGTACAATTAAAAGCATATTGGAAACACATTTGAAAGAAACCTGTTTAAGTAAGGAAAGAAAAGTGTTGAAAGTGAGTGTAAATGTTTTGAAGAGCCTAACACCGAAACCAGACATGATAACTGTTTTATTCATTCTTTAAGTAGTAGAGTGCTGTCTTACATGTTTGTTCTGTTCACATGAGTTGTAAGATATTTTGGTGAGGTTTATCAGGGAATGTTATAGTTCCAGAATAGTTGTATTTCTTTCATATAATTAATTCTTTGGTAAAGTCTTTAGAGGTCAGAGTTGAGATAATTTACACACAGCATTAAGCAAACCAACAGATCTCTAAAATGGATGTTTTATTTTTACTTAAAAAAAGAAAGAAACAGCTCCCTTGCTGCAATACTCCATCCCATTTAAGAATGCTATAGAACAGTCACAATGTGGAGAATTATCAAGTTATTATTGTGCACCACAGCAGCAATTTAGCAGTAATTAAAATTCTCCTCGTCTCGCAGGAGGAACAGTCCCTCGAGAGACACACAGGCCTTCCTGGATTTGTACCATCTTGTCCAATATGATAATGACAGCCTGTGTGTATTTTACCCTCACACTCATGTCTCCATGTTGAGATCTGCCCGGAGACAGACCTCAAAGGACATTCTGGGAGTAGGTAGACTGGGTGCTGCTATATAATTGTTCCCCCTTCACCATCTGTGAGATGAATTCAGCTCGCTATCTGCAACCATCGTGCCAATGGACGAGCCCGAGCCCACCGCAGACAATAAACCAGAGCCTGCCGTGAAATGTGATCTAGAGCCAACGCCTGAGCCACAGATCCACCCAGAGCCTGAGCCAATCATATCTGATCAGGTTTGTTATCCGGCAACATGGTCTGTCAATGAGGGAATACTGGTGGAATAGGATGGAATGGAGACCTGTCCCTTGGAGGAAGGTGGATGAAGATGCGTTAAGCTGAGCCCCTGATTGATTTGGAAGCCTGTTTAATCACCCAGCACTGAGTTATTGATAGCTGTGCTCTCGTGCCTCTCTTGCCTCCCACTCCCATCTCTTTCCTCTGTCTGTTCTGAGCTGGCCAAGAGTGCCGTTCCTGAAATGTCTGCATGTTCCATGTCGACCAAAAGTTAGTTCCTGAGGTGTCTATCTCTCCTGGATCGACCAAGGAGGCTGTTCCTGAGAAGTTGTCCATTCTGCATCGGCCAAGGAAGCCATTCGTGAGAAGTCTGTGTGTTCTGTATCTGCCATGAAAGCCATTTTGTAAACCCCTGCCTGCCTCTCATCAGCTCTTTCTCGTCCCTCCATCTACCCCTTGGTCAGCCGTTGCTCTGCCTGTGCCATGGGCCTTCGTCTGCATCCCTCCACCCCTTTGGCTTCGTTGGGCTCTGGCTTCTCTCCAGCTTTACCTCAGTCTACTGGGGCACTGGCTGCGCTTCAGTCCTCTGGCACCTTGGCTGCTCGTCCCCAAGTACCCCCAGTACGTTCTGTGTCACCTGGTCTCCTCAGCTCTTCAGCTGCGCCTGGGTCTCTAGCGGCAACCTCTCGCGATCTCTCTTGAAGCCAATACGGAAGTAATGTAATCTGCAATTCCTCGACTGGCCTCTAGGGACGGGCTCCAGAAGGGAGCAGAATCTCTTTGAGCCCCATGTTAAAATTCCCAACTTTACAGCAGAAAAAAACATGTTTACAGCCTGGTAAAAATTTTGGTTTTGGCCTATACGGTTAATTTTGACCTTCATGACAACTATGAGGGGGGTGAATTTTTTTCTCAATTGATTATGTTATATAAAGCCTTAAAGTGCATAGTTGATTTGCGTGACAGGTGGATAGCCATTGATCCGCCATCTATAGTCAATGCATCACCTGAGCTCCGCCCACACCCCGCCTTTTTGCCCATTTTCAGTTATCCGGGAGTGACACGCGATGACTCGCTTGCAAAATGACAACGCCCAGCTCGACTCTACTATAAGCTTCAGAACGGCTTATCGGAATCCTATGGGTGACGTCATGGACACTACGTCCATATTTCTTTTACAGTCTATGGTCTCCACCCACATCAGCTTTATCTCAGGTGGTAGTTCAGCTGGTTCTGTCTGCCAAGTCTACACCATGGCTCTTTCATCCCTCGACTCTGCAGTGGGCTTGGCATTCCACCCTGGCTCCTCCCACTATCATCTTCACCCTGAATCCTTCTGCCTTCAGCTCCTCCCTGGGTTCTCCTGTTGGTTGCTCCATTTAAATGCATATAAACAGGTCTTTTACTGTTTTTTCATAACTGATTTAATAATACTGCACATTTACCTACTTATGTTTTATTTAAAAAATGTATATATATATATAACTTATTTGTTTATTTTACACTCAATTATTTTGTGCACAGTTACACCTTGTTGTCTTTATATTAAATCATAATGTGTAACAGTGTAATATTTAAAGTGTTACAACAACAACAAAAAACTCCTACAAACTAATTATTACAAAAAACTATTACAGTGTATCAGAGCTGTATTATGCTAGTAAATCTTACTTTTAACGGAAATGTGTCTGTGTAAGTGAAAGTGTCGTGTTGCTGGTCCTCTGAAGCCCCTCCCAGAGCACTAGAGCACAGGGGTCTCTGTATTTAAAGCCGGTCCCTGCTGCACGCAGCGCCGCTGTGGAGTGCGCGTGCAGGGAAGCAAAATGAAGCGCTTAACTTTGTTTGCTCTGGCTATCACCTTAATCGCGACAGTTTTCGCCGCGAAATCCCCGTATCAAGCGGTTCTTCAGCACAGCAGGATAAGAGGAAGAACTCATGGGTAAGGGCTGTTCTGCTTTTTTCACTCTTGAGTCTTCCATTAATCAGTTTAAAGACTGATAGCTGTTGTGTGCACTAAATATGGGATTTAAAACCATGAACACAAATAAAGCCTTGTCTATGACCCTTTGATTTATATGCAGCCCAAATTATAATTTTCCCAACATGGTCTAAACATCAGTAAAATTATGTTAAAAATAAATTAAAAAAGCTTTTAAAAAAATTAGTCCTGCAGAATGCATTAATCATTTGATATTTGTATAGAGCATTTAAAGAAGGGTGTTTTTATTTGATTTGATTTGCAGCCCCAATGTTTGTGCAATGCAGAAGATTCAAGGAACGGATAAGAAGTACTTCACCAACTGCAAGCAATGGTATCACCGCAAAATATGTGGCAAACCAACGTGAGTTACCATCTATCTATCTATCTATCTATCTATCTATCTATCTATCTATCTATCTATCTATCTATCTATCTATCTATCTATCTATCTATCTATCTATCTATCTATCTATCTATCTATCTATCTATCTATCTATCTATCTATCTATCTATCGGATAGGTACAATTGTCAGGATAACATTTTGCTTTTTGCAAACATGTTCCAGTATTTTTTACTGTGCTAAAGTCTGAAACAGTGTACCGAACATAATAAATATTTCTTCTTAGGTAAGATTCCATTGTCTTTTCAAGTTGAAGAGGAAAAGGTCTCTTGGGGACATAACTAGAAGGAAAATATTACACCACTTGTCATACTAGATTCTTTCCCCCACATTTAAGTTTAAGTTAAAGACTTATTTTCAGCATTTTCGTCTAAAGTGGCAGAATGTGCTGAGAGATGAATATGTGAATAAACTTCGGCTAGATCACCTTTCCAACTCAGTTTCAGGAGTTCAAATACATCATCGATATGGTTGTACTCAATAATATTTATTACCATGATTATATAGACTATGCCTGATGAAGCATTTCAAAAATAGCAGCCTTTTGGCGTAATAAGGAGGAAATGTCTTGTAAAGTGATGACTTTAAGCTAAAAATGTTTCTACAAGTTTTTGTGTGTATGGCACACTGACATCGTTCAGTCTCAATTTTCCACCAGCTGTGTAGCTCATAAAGTTATAATTTCACACAATGGACTGATAGATTTTTTTTTCTTGTAAAGGCCACTTTTCTTTTGTATGAAACAGTGAATAGGGTATTTGAGTTCAAGTTGACAGTATATAGAAGAACGTTGTGTAGTAATGGTTACCATATGTGTGTCTCTTGGTAATTGGCTTCAGTCTTCATGGGGTTAAATTGCCTAACATCCTGAATTAAGTGCCTTTCTGTCTAAAAGCTCTTCGGTGCTCCAAGTCCTGGATTACAATTACAACTTGTAGAAACACTGTTTGATTGACAGCCACTTAATGTCCCCACTGGGGGGTAGGTGTTATTAAAATTCCACAGACAAATATATATTTAGGAGGAACTGCATGTTCAGTGTCTACAATTCAAGAACAAAAAATACTTTTAAAAGATAAATAAAAATCATAGATTTATTGGGATAGTTTAAATAGTGAAGTTGCCATTCTGGTACAAACGTTCCATGATGGATACTTATTAAGAATGTTGGAATCATGGGGTGGAGTCTGGAATGTTTATTTGCGTCTAGATTTGTAGACATTATGTAAGAGATTAATGTTGCTTACATAAGGTGTGCATGTTAAGTAGGTACAGCAACAAGTGTTGGGAGTTTTTTTAGTTGCAGAAGTTTTGAATAATTCAGTGTATCCTGGCTAGAGATCATACTTTGCTGAACTAGTGCTCAAGACACCGTATGTTATTCATATATACAGTACCATTCAAAAGTTTGAGGTCTGTAAGATTTTTTTAATGTTTTTGAAAGAATTCTCTTGTGCTCACCAAGGCTCTTTATTTGACCAAAATACAGTAAAATGTAATTTATTCCAGTGATGCAAAGCTGAATTTTCAGCATCATTACTTCAGTCTTCAGTTACATGATCCTTCATTAATCATTCTCATATGCTGATTTGTTTATTGAGAATTATTAATTACTTTCATTTATGCTGATTAATATTTGTGGAAAGTTCAAAAGAACAGACTTTATTTAAAATAAAAATCTGTTGTTACATTATAAATGTCTTTAATCTCACATGTGATCAGTGTAATGCATCCTTGCTAAATAAAAGTATTCATTATTATTTTTTTAAATATTTTAAAACATATTTAAAACATATTTACAGTAAACATATTTACTGACATTTTACCCAAAGTTTTGGATGGCAGTATCAAAAATGCAATGCTGTGAAAGAGTGACTAGAATTTCCGCCATTTCGTAAATGTTAGCATAGATCATTTAGAACAACTTATACTGTACTTATTTATTTGTTTTGCCTTTCATTTGTCATGCCTTTTGTTATTTTTCATTATTCCTTTGTCAATTGTTTAAAAGTTGTCTGTTTTTATCAAGAGCATAGTTTAAGAGTGTACAGCAATCTTGAGACAGAGAAGGGTTTGTTTTATTCATCTTCACATTTTTAAACAAAGTTTCTTTCATAGCATTTTTTAAGAAAGAAAAAAAGGAAGTCAGAGTTGTGGGTGCTTGGATGCTTTTAAGGAAATTATTTCAGTTGGGAGTTCTGTAGAAGGCCTTATCCCCAAACGCACACAAATCATTGGCCAGGTCTCAAGGAGTTTTCTGTTTTTCTGATGTCTGTTTGGAAAAAAAAAGTATTGCAGTGAAAGGATGTACCTTGCTCAGGAAAGCCCAAGGTTGTGTTTCTTTCTTTGGGGTTCCGAGGTTTTTGGGGTCAGAGGAATTTTGTGAGAATAACTGCACTCTTTGTATGACTGGTTTATGTCAGTACTGTGGAACAGGATGTTTCCAGGTCACTCGAGGAGAGACTAATAACTTTTTTCAGTATTTATTCCCTAGTGCCCTTATTCAGACACTTTTTTCATAGAAAACCTTTCAATAAATATATGTGATTATAATGGTTATATATAATTGTGATAATATAGTTGGATAATTTCAGCAAACCTTTAAAATGTTTGTCCTTTTAAAGATATATTTAATTATCAAAATAAGTATGATTGGGATCCTTTTTCCAAATTACGAAGAAGTTGTCAGAGAAATCATGTTACTTCTGATATCCTTTTATGGGAAGTGAGACATCTTAGAAGACGCAAAATGATAAATCAGCTGACCATTCATACACTGAAAATAGATTTCAACATAATAAAACTTTCACAATACTTCTTGAAACCTCTTGTCACACCACTTGAAAGTGCACAATATGTAACGTATGCGGCCTAGCTGTTTATTTAGTCAGAAATCCATGGCTACCATCTTTGCTTATGTTGGCAGAAGACAAACAGGAGTTGAGTTACCATCTGTTTTGATAATCAGTTAAGTCTGCTTTCCTCTTCCGTGCTTTTTACAAGTCTACCCCATGCCTGAATGTCAGGATTGTTGTCTTTGTTTAGATTTGCCTTCTAGTCTTCCACTCAATCACACTCTAAGATGCTGTGGGTTACTCAAGCTAGTATGCTTACAATTTGTTGGAATTGGTGTGTGAACAACCTTTAAAAATATATAATTCAAATTCCTATAAGTGCACACACCATTAAAGGGTTAGTTCACCCACAAATGAAAATTATTTCATTAATTACTCACCTTCATGTCATTGGACACCCGTAAGACCTTCATTCATCTTCAGAACACAAATTAAGATATCTTTGTTAAAAGCTGATGGCTGAGAAAGGCTTAAGATAGGCCTCGATTAGAATTCAGTATATTTCCACTCACAGGACCCATAAAGGCACTAAAAACATAGATACAAAGTCCATCTCACTACAGTGGCTGTACAATAATTTGATGATGCGACGGGAATAGTTTTTATGAGCAAAAAAATTTAAATAATGACTTTATCCGTCAAGTTATTGTCTTCCGTGTAGGTCTTGGACGTGAACTCACGCGATAGCGACGCTCCTTGTCTTCTTCCGGGCAGTGCCGGCCCGTGAGGTTGTGGGGCTCTAGGCAAGATCATAAAAATGTAAAAATTTGCACTACTGGAGTAAAAAAAAAAAAAGATCTTAAGATTGAGGGGCCCCTCAAGATAAGGGGGGGCCCTAGGCGACCGCCTATATTGCCTAATGGAAAGGCCGGCTCTGCTTCCGGGTCATGTATCTGAACCCTCTGAAGGGTGGAGCTGCGTCATATTCTCGCGCATGCGTCGAGTTCACGTCAATAACACCTCGTTATTTAGATTTTTGTGCGCACAATAACTATTTTTGTCGCAATGTAAAATTATTGTACAGCCACTGTAGTGAGATGGACTTTGTATCAATGTTTTTAGTGCCTTTATGGGTCCTGTGAGTGGAAATGGACTGAATGCCAATGGAGGCCTTTCTGAAGCCTTTTTAGCCATCAGCTTTCAAAAAAAAATATCTTAATTTGTGTTCCGAAGATGAACGAAGGTCTTACGGGTGTCCAACAACATGAGGGTGAGTAATTAATGAAATAATTTTTGGGTGAACTTACCCTTTAAATACATCATCAAAGTATCCTCAAGGATTCTTCTGCAAAATATGTTAAAGGCATAGTTCATCCAAAAAATACATTCTGTCATTTAATCATGTTGTTCCAAACCCTTTTTTTTCATCTTCGGAACACAAATGAAGATCTTGTTGATGAAATCGGAGAGCTTTCTGTCCCTCCATAGACATACACAACAGAAAATGTGACGCTTCAAAAGAGATTGTAAAACTTATCCATATATGTATTAAATGGTTTAGTCCAAAATTTTCAGAAGAGACTTTATTTGATGGACAGATTCAATTTAGGCTTTTATTCACATAAAAACATTCTTCAACTCACACGCATACACTGTATTGCCTAAAGTTTTTGGACACCTGTCTTTACATGCACATGAACTTTAATGGCATTCCATTCTTAATCCTTAGGGTTTAATATGGAGTTGTCCATTTGAACAATTTTTTACCATTCCTCTAGGAGCACTTTTGTAAGATCAGGCACTAATGGATGTTGGGCTTCATCCTAAATTCATCAAATTCAATCCTAATCAAATTCATCCTAATGGTGTTCTAACTCACTCATCCATGTCTTTCATCCATCCTTGCTTTGTGCACTGACACTTTGTGGCTGAGTTGCTGTTGTTCCCAATTGCTTTCACTTTGTCATAGTACCACTAGACAGTTGACTGGGAAATATTTAGTAGTGAGGAAATTTCACGAATGGACTTATTGCACAGGTGGCAACCTATCATAGTACCACGCTTGAATATTATATTCTCATATATATTCATTCTCATGTGTTACGCAGAACATTTGAGATTCTGCAAGAGCTAGTGAGGTTCATTTTTGTTTTACGCAGAACGCTTAAGCTTCTGCAAGAAACGATGAGGTTCATTCTCGTGTTACGCAACATGTTCGAGTTTCTGCAAGAACCAATGAGGTTCATTCTTGTGTTAAGAAGCACATTTGAAATTCTGCAAGAACCAATGAGGTCCATTCTTGTTAAACAGCATGTTTGAGATTCCGCAAGAACCATTGAAATTATGTAATAGCAGATTATTATGCTGCATAAGCATATTGTCAAAATAAGCACCGACCGTTTTACCTTTAAGTCTATAGATTAGTGATAGCTTTAAATTGATTTAGTGATTATTATTTAGTCTATACAAGCACTTTTTGTAATTATTTGTGTCAATAAAAAAATGACACTCATGAATACTGCAATATTTATTTCTTAGAAAAAACAAACAAAAAAGCAAAAACTGATCATGCATATGAATCTTATCTGCTTTAGTAAATTATCATAACATTTTTCTGATATGGAAAGCTATGTGTCAATCTCCAGTATCCCAATTATTGCACCTTTGTATGGTAATTCCTAGGAATTTCCCAATGTTTTTTTTGGCAGAACTACTGGTGTCAGAACTGCCTCTCAGGAGTTTCCCCTGGCCCATACTGTGCCTCTGAATTCTTCTGCTACCAAAGGAAATTAGATTTTATGACCCTCTAAGACCAACTCAAACGCAGGCCTTATTTATCATGGAAATATCTGGCAAGAAATAAAATGAAGAAGTACTGTATAGCTTAAGCCATGCAGTTTAAAACACACCGAGGAGTGTGTTGCTTGTCTCCGCTTCAGCCCTCGCAATAATAAAGAGAGAAATATAGACCCGATTTCCTTTTTCCACGTTTTTAAAGAACTCCCATTTCCAATGGGATCTGCACATCATCTTCTGTAAAGTTCAATGAAGTGTAGAGCAATGTGTTTTGACTTTGCTAAAAAAAAAAATTAAAAATGTTTTTTTTTTGTAGGGTGGTCAGCTATGAGTGCTGCCCTGGCTATGAGAGGGCCATTGGAGAAAAAGGCTGTCCAGCAGGTACATAATTAGAATTGCATGCAAAAAAAGAGGTTTGTTATGATATAGCAATAGAAAATATATTTGTTTTCCAAAGCTCTACCTCTGGCGAACATCTATAAAACCCTGGGTGTTATTGGAGCCACTACTACTAAGATGTATTCTGAAAGAGCAAAATTGCAAGAGGAGATCGAAGGACCCGGCAGCTTCACATTCTTCGCTCCCAGCAATGAGGCTTGGGCTGCGCTTCCCACTGTGAGTTCCCAGCAATGCGTCTCCATAGATCACGTAGAACAAATAAAGTGTTCATAGCCCGTCATATTTCAGGCTATGAAGACAAAGATTTCCCAGAAAACATGATGTATTGTCTACCAAACTGTAAAAACAGCAACAAAAAAAATATAAAAATGAGCTCAATGTCATTTCAAAATGTGCTGTAGGAAATTCTGGATGCCCTGGTGAGCAACGTCAACATTGAACTCCTTAACGCTCTGCACTACCACATGATCAACAAACGCTTGACTTCTGACGATCTCAAGCATGGCACTTCTTTCCCCTCCATGTATCAGGACTTTGATGTTCATATCCACCATTATTCTAATGGAGTAAGTAAAATGTGAATGCTTTAACCAAGTCTTGTTTAGATTTTCTTTCTGGATTTATTTTTAACTTTATATGTGTAGTTGATTAAGAGTAGTTGTTGGCCAGCATTTTTGATAACACTTTATAAGAAGGATATAGTAATAAAGTACTTACAAGTCATTAACAAGCTATTGTTTATAGCTCATATGTTAATATGTCGCCTTTGGCTTGGCTTGCTCAGTTGGGACACTAAAATTATGACCAAAGTTATTCAACTAAATATACAAATAAAATTTATGAATTCGGTCTTATTTAATTCTATAAACTATAATACTTATCTGCCAACATTGTCGCTATGATAAATTAAAATAAGCTGATAACATCACTATTTTCTCTAGAACGACTGTACAGCAAAATCAAATTTTGTTGCAATATTGTCCTGTTTAACACTGTGAAGCTGCTTTGACACAATCGCGATTGTAAAAGCGCTATATAAATAAAGTTGATTGATTGATTGATTGATATTATAGTCTCTACATTGTTAATACATATTAATAAGCTATAAATGTGAGTTCTTCATTCATTATCCCTGTAAATAACACAACTATTATTGTCTAATTAGCTCATAGTAAAGTAATAGTTAACTGGTCATTAGGAGAAAATAGTTATCACCAGGTTAGGACACGGAAAAATGGGAAAATGTCATTAAGTGTTTTTTAAAGTGTATGTGTCTAATGTATATATAAACATTTTAAAGAACACTGAATATCATTGCAATTAATATCTGATAAATATTTATTTGAAGCAGTTAATTAATAAAAAAATATATTTTACATGACCTAATCTAAAGTGAGGACTATTTACCATTAAAGGACAACTCCGGGGAATTTTTAAGGTTATCTTGATCGTTATACCTTTGTGAGTACAGTCTATAGAAAAAAAATGAACCGGATTGGTGCTTGCAACGCAGTTATTACAGTTAATGTGTTGAGTTAATACGCTGTGTTGTGTCTGTGTAAGTTAGTCATCCTTGTCAAAGCGTTCGCTGCAAATTTTCGCATTCTGTTGCCACAATTCAGAAATGCACAAACGTGAACCATTTCTTCTTCACTTGTGAACCAGTTCACCAAATCGGACTAAATCTTTCTAAATGGTTCGCGTCTCAAATCAGCGCTGATCCCTACTTTACTTGCTCACTTTCTGGCATGAGTGACAGTCCCTCCGAAATAGAAATAAACGAATGTCTTGAATTATACGTTGTAACGCCAACTGTTCACTGAACTGAGAACTGATTAACTCACGAGCCGCTGATACTGAGCATGTGCGTGTAACTGAACGAGCAGCTGTTTTTTGGCTCAGCAGTACAGAATCGAAAACCGTTTCTTTCAGACACGTTCAATACTGAGAACCAACGAGCCGATGAGCAGAGCCTCTTAACAAACACAACGCTCTTCCCAACTGGACAACTTGCCTTTTTTCCGGCTAACACTGAGTTCCCACGGGACTTCATCGCGAGACACAGCTAGCCATCTAAAACAGGTGAATTTAAACAATGGCTTAGTGGCTAAACGCATCTCGTTGTCATGTAAGGGCCTGTTCATGTTGGAAAGACATTTTAATTGCATTTTATGCAATTGTTGTTGACAGAGTTATCACCGCAATTACAAACAATGTCAACCAGTACCAGCAGCCATATCACCCTGTAGCCCAAGACTGGTTTGCCACTGAAGCTAAGCAGGGCTGAGCCTGGTCAGTACCTCGTGGGAGACCAACTGGGAAAACTAGGTTGCTGTTGGTAGAGGTGTTAGTGAGGCCAGCAGGGGGTGCTCACCCTGTGGTCTGTGTGGGTCCTAACACCCCAGTATAGTGATGGGGACACTATACTGTCAAAGAGTACCGTCTTTCGGATGAGACGTTAAACCGAGGTCCTGACTCTGTGGTCGTTAAAAATCCCAGGATGCCCTTCGATAAAGAGTAGGGGTGTAACCCCGGCATCCTGGCCAAATTTGCCCATTGGCCCCTGCCCATCATGGCCTCCTAATAATCCCCATATCCTGATTGGCTTCATCACTCAGGCTCCTCTCCACCAATCAGCTGGTGTGTGGTGAGCGTTCTGGCGCAATATGGCTGCCGTCGCATCATCCAGGTGGATGCTGCACATTGGTGGTGGTTGAGGAGATTCCCCCTTCTATGTAAAGTGCTTTGAGAGCCTAGAAAAGCGCTATATAAATGTAACGAATTATTATTATTATTATATTATTATTATTATGTTTGTTAAAAGGCACAAAGACACCCTTTACGTGTATGCCCCCAAAGCTGCCGTTTTAGCTGAGGGGGGGCTCTGGGCATTAACTGTAATAGCTCCATGTTGCAAGCACCAATCCGGTTCGTTTAAAAAAAAATATATATATATAGACTGTACTCACAAAGATATAACGATCAAGATAAACGTAAAAATGTGCCTGAGTTGTCCTTTAATAACCAATAAACAATTCCTTTGTGTTACAATGTCAAAATTGTCAAAAGTGACAATGAATAAAGAACTCACTATTTGTATATAGCCTTTTAATATAAGAGACTGCAATATATTAACTATGAATTAATTATAAATTGATAGTTTGTTAATGATTTGTAAGTCCTTATAAAGCATTACTGTGTTTCTTATTACAAATTATTTATTGTGAAGTTGTCTATACATTACCAAACCCTATGTTTTGTTGCAGATTGTGACAGTGAACTGTGCAAGGCTTGTGAAGACAGACCAGCATGCCACCAATGGAATTGTGCATGTTGTTGACAGAGTCATCACCGCAATTACAAACAATGTCAACTCTTTGATTGACACCGATGATGACCTGGACACTCTACGGGTAGATTGAGGGAATTTCAGTAGGCATTGCATTTTATGTAGTATAAATGGTACAAAGTACATTGAATTACTTTTTTCCTTCCCATTTAGACTGCAGTTGCTGCTGCTGGTCTCACCACTCTGTTGGAGAACGAGGGTTCCTACACCATCTTTGCTCCAACCAATGAAGCCTTTGAGAAGATCCCTTCAGAAACACTGACCAGGATTTTGGGAGACCCTGTTGCTCTCAAAGGTACTTTTGTTCTTCTTCAGCATACGGCACTTGTCAAAATCTTCCATGATGTAATACATTTCTGAGTGAAACAAGATATTCAATGAAACAAAAAAAAATGCTGCGTGGGACTAATTTTAACCATGGGAAGTGATTGGATTGTAAAAAGTTGCCATTATAGTGCATACAAAATTGGAGCCAGGTGGTTGGAGGAAATACGAGAGATTTATTTTGTAAAGTCAGCCAAACAAAAAAAATTCAGAAGCCATGAAATCTATTACATTTTGCTAAAAGATTAGGTTAACGTTTTGTTAGCAATAATGTGAATTTGTGAATAATGCACAATAAGACCAGGAACATGTAGAAAAAATAGGGACAATTTTGTTTTGTTGGGATTGAGTTTATGTTGGAGAAATCTCCCAGATGCTGAAAAAGCGGTTTCGTTTCCAGAACAATTATTATGGTACATTTTTCCCAATAGCACAGCTGTGCTGATGTTGAGATGTGCTGTCATCTGATCATAATTTTTTGGTCTCAATCCACATTAGATCTGTTGAATTACCACATTCTGAAGAACTTGCACTGCTCTGAGTCCATTGTGGCAGGAACACCTCTGGAGACCCTGCAGGGCTCTGTACTAGAAGTTGGCTGTGATGGTGACGAGATGACCATCAACGGCAAAGCCGTTGTCATGCAGAAAGACAAACTTGGAACCAATGGAGTCGTTCACTACATCAATGAACTCCTCATCCCTGACTCGGGTATGATTTTTAGGAGACGTTTAGTCGTTTTGTGTCATGCCACAATTTTTATTGCTTTGCTCTATTGAACCTTAAACGCACCTTTACTTCACCTTTATTCCACATGTGGGCGAAATCTGATACACAATGATGAAGTGACGTTTAACTCATAGTAATTGCAGGCAGAAAATATAACTATAGGAAGTATTATCAGTAAAACTAGAAATGGCTCAGCGATTCACAGCAGAGCAAGAACTGAACGCAATCAGTGGTGGATCTGGTGAGGAAGCTGTCAATGATCAAAATGTTGATTTTATCCCTTTTGTGACTTTGGTGATATTAGCTAATCATGATCGTTGCAAATATAAATATTTACATTAACACTTTTGCTGAAAATTGGTTTTCAAAATAGTTATTTTCTTTTCTATGTTGGACACTCTTATTTTTAGTTGACTTTTTAGCCATGTTGTAATGAATGTTTTGCTGAGCTTTCTTTTTCGTTTTAGCTAAGACCCTTCTGGAGCTTGCAGAGGGATCAGTTGTTAATACAGCCGGAAAACTTTTTAAAGATGCTGGTCTTACTGATCATCTCATTGGCTCTGAGGCTGTGACATTATTAGCCCCACTGGATGATGCTTTTAAAGGTTGGATCCCTCCATTTTAATTAATCTTGCAAATTAACCTTAAGAAACTCTTAAATAACTGTAATTGTATCATTTGTGCGCAGACAAGAGCTTGGCCATGACACCCGATATGAAGAAACTGCTAAAAAACCACATTCTCAAGGAGAGGTTTTCCTCCAAGAGCCTTTACCATGGGCAAGAGTTGGAGACTCTTGGTGGATTGAAACTTAGAGTGTTTGTGTTCAGAAATGTAAGTCTTTATATATCAATCCATCAAAAACACATTTCAAACACAGAGCAATGTTTTTTTTTATTTTTCTAGTCATGTTGTCGCTGGCAATGAGGGTGGTATTCTGTCTGTGCTCTCACATTTCTGCTTTGTAATGGAATTCCCAGACCACCGGAAACCTCTCTTTTGGATCACCTTAATGTTTTCCACAGGCCACTTCATGCATCATCAGTCTTGTGAGAAAAGAGAGCTTTGAAACAAATGTGCTGATCTGTATTACCAATAACCTTAACCATTTCATTTACTTGGATCTTGCAGAACCTGTGCATTGAGAATGCCTGCCTTGCAGCCCATGACAAAAATGGCCGCTTTGCGAATATGTTCATCGTTGATAAACTCCTGGCACCCCCAATGGGAACTGTCATGGACGTCCTGAAGGCAGATGATCATTTTAGGTAAGCATATTCAAAGGAAACTCTTCACAGTGAAGTCTTAAAGGGAAAGTTCACCCAAAAGTGAACATTTTGTCATCATTTACTCAACCTCAAGTTGTTCCAAACCTGTATGAGTTTATTTCTTCTGCTGAAAGATATTTTGAAGAATGTCGGCAACCAAACAGTTGCTGATCCCTATTGACTTCCATATTTTTTTCCACTGCTATGGAAGTCAGTACGGTGCATTAACTGTTTGATTACCCATATTCTTCAAAATATCCGAGGAAAGAAGAAAGAAATTCATACAGGTTAGAATATTATAAGATTAGAAGAGAGACTATGAAACTGTCATTCATGCTTTTATTACCTCAAAGTTGGACTACTGTAATTCGTTTTACCTTGGTCTGCCTAATTTAACCTTTCAATCGTCTGCAAATGGTTCAGAACGCAGCAGCCAGACTCCTGACTGGTACCCAAAAGCTTTAGCACATTACTCCTGTGCTAGCCTCTCTCCACTGGTTGCCGGTTAGGTCCCGGATTGATTTTAAATTTTTGCCTTTTGTTTTTAAAGCTCTTCATGGGCTCGCACCGCAGTATATTAGTGATCTTCTTGTCATGCACAATGCCTCAAGATCACTACGCTCTTCTCATCAACTTCTTCTTTCGATTCCCCGCTCATGTTATAAAAACACAAACACAAGTTTGAAAATGAAGATATTTTTGTTGAAATCCGATGGTTCAGAAAGGCCTCCATTAGCAACAATGTAATTTCCTCTCTCAAAACCCATAAAAGGCACTAAAGACGTCATTATCGTCCATCTCACTACAGTGGTTCTACAATCATTTTTGAAGTGACGAGAATAGTTTTATGCGCAAAATTAAAACAGACTAAATAACGGCTTATATAGTGATGTCGATTATATAGTGATGAAGCAGACTCAAGAATGGGGAGGCCCTGTGATGCAAAGGTAACGTCCCTTACAGGAGCCCGCCTTGGACCGACATGTAAGGTCCAGGACTCAGGAGACATTGCGAACCTGCCCCATCTCTTCCATCTCAGATAGGAGTACCCGAATTTAGAATCAGGCAGATCGGGATCTATTTATCACTATTTTATCTTTATTTATGTTATTTATTTTTTCAAATTCTCTTTACAACTGTTTCTATTTTTAATTTTTACACATGGTATTCTTATTCTAATGCATATTTTATCACTATTTTAATTCATTTATATGTAAAGCACTTTGAATTGCCATTGTGTATAAAATGTGCTATATAAATAAACTTGCCTTGCCTTGGATAATTCCCTTGATTGCCGATTCCAAAACAAAGCTTGGAACCGTTATGAATCAGTGTATCGAATCAGCAGTTCGGATCGCCAGAGTCAGAATTTTCATTTTTACCCTTTAAGGGTGAGTAAATGGGGACACCATTTTCAGAAATGTAACTGGAATCAACTATGGCATTTGGTCAGACACTGATGAGAACAAATGGCATCTGGTGTCAAAAGGCTCCAAACTAAACTAAAGGCACACTAAAGCTATTAAGTCATATAGTCTACTTTTATGTTTTTACAGTTTTTTGGATCTTGCCACCGAAACGACCTTGTCCTTACATGGAAAAAGACAAAATTAAAAAACTCACCTTTTCCATTCCACTTCTTAATTGTTTAGAATGACATGAGGTTCAGGTTGATTTTCCTTTTAAATATGATGCTAATGTTTGTTTAAGTCAAAGAGGTATTTGAAGAGTATAAACTTCAGTACAAAAGATTTAACCTCATATAAGTGGTTATTTTAAAAAAATGCCCTATAAAAAACCTAGAAGATAAAATGTTCCACAATAAAGGGTGTAATTGTTTTAACAGTCTTATTGAAAGGTAATATGCAGCTGCTGTTTATCACCCACATTCGAATATCTCACTGTCAGTCTCTCAAAATGTTTTTTTTTTCTTTCATAATGATAATTTAGTTGCATGTTCAAACTTGAGGCTGTAATTTCTTCAGATTTCTGATGACCTGAGTGGAATTTGAGCTGTCAGTCTGTCTTTATAGCCTAAAGATATACTCCTAATAATGTGCATTAATGTACTTTCATCTGTACAGTACCTTGGTTGGCGCCATTCAGAGAGCAGGCCTGACTGAGCTCCTGAACAAAAAAGGGACCTACACCTTCTTTGCCCCCACCAATGCTGCTTTCAGTGCAATGCCCCCTGCCGACCTCAGCAAACTCATGAGTAATGTCTTTCAAGTCCCACTTGTGTTCATAAAATAGATGTTTATTGCATGATTACGCACAAACTGGTCCGATTTGGGAATTCTATAAGCAGTATAAGTGTTTGTGGATGTGCAGCATATACTTATGTCTGTTGTTTGACTGCTACTGTATGTTGTACATAGGAGACCCCAAGGAGCTGGCAAACCTTCTAAAATACCACATTGGTGACGAGCTCCTGGTGAGCGGCGCTGTGACCTCACATACCAGACTGAAGCCCCTTGCAGGCGATAAACTGGAGTTAGGCATGGTCAGTACTCACTACTGCAATCAATCTTATCTAATTATTGAGTGAAAAATGTAAATGTTGTTATATTGTGTTCAATAGAAGTCAAGTAGTATATAGGTTGACATATTGGTACACTGACGTTCAAAGGTTTTATAAAAGAATTTTACTTTACAGTACATGTACTTACAGTTTACTTACAATGTAATTACCAGAGAAGGTACTGGTTATATAAGGTAACAACATGGGTTAATGAATAGGTTAAGAGTTAGCACCTAGTTATAACCTAGTTATTATATAACCTAGCCTAACTCCTATGAGATTCCAAGTCACAGTTCATCACTTAGAACAGCGCTCGTAGATCGATTCATCGAGACTGTTTTCCAAGATGGTGCCTGTCCGTGAACGCGTAAGGGACTATGTTTATACATTATCTTCTTATTAAACTGTTTGTACTCTTACAAAGTTCTCAATGCTTCAGTTTGCATGTAGGGACCCTCATTATGCTACCGTGTTAGTGTGAGGCTATTTTGAGCCTTGTTAGTGGTATTAACTAGCGATTTAATTTTACCACCCTGTGTCTACCCTGTGCCTCATAGACTAGCGTTATAAGCTAATCTGTTTTTAGAGATAAAACTCTTCACATTTGATTTTCATTAAAACGCATCCAAGAGAACGATCTACTCGGTAACCATCTGTTAATTACCCCTAGGTTCATTTCTCACCGGAGTTGTCCTTTAAGTACATAGTATGTACATGCAGGTCAAAGACAAAAAGGTCTCTTATGCTCACAGAGGAGTGTGTCAAAAATACAGTAAAACAGAAATATTTTGTAATATTTGTACATCTTAAAATAACTATTTTCTATTTTAAAATGTAATTTATTCCTGTGATGCAAAGCTTCAGTCTTCAGTGCCACATGATCCTTCAGGAATCATTCTGAAATGCTGATTTGCATATAAGAATAGAAAATGAAAATAAAAACATTTATTTTAAATAGCAATATTTAATAATATTATAAAAGTCTTCCCTGTAACATTTGATCATTTTAATATATAATTTCTTAAGAAAAGTATTAATTTCTATTTAAAAAAATATTTTGAACAGTAGTATATCTATCTATCTATCTATCTATCTATCTATCTATCTATCTATCTATCTATCTATCTATCTATCTATCTATCTATCTATCTATCTGTCTATCTGTCTGTCTGTCTGTCTGTCTGTCTGTCTGTCTGTCTGTCTGTCTGTCTGTCTGTCTGTCCGTCCGTCCATCCATCCATCCATCCATCCATCCATCCATCCATCCATCCATCTAGTATTTGTATATATTATAATACAAAGAATGAATGAATCTAAATATTCAAGTATATAGAATATAGAACATTTATCACAGTTAACTGCTTTTAAATGAAGTATTGAAGTAATGAATATTTATCTATGGGTGAAACATTCCTGATTTCCTCTGATAATTCTTGAATTTCATTCTGATTTTGTATGACTTTCAGCGTAACTCCACCATATACGTGAACAGGATTCCTGTTGTTGAGGGTGATCTGATGGCTACCAATGGAGTTGTACATGCTGTTGATGTAATCATAAAGCCACTGCGTAAGCCTCCAGACAAATTTCCTTAAATACTTTGATAATAAAACAATCTTATTTCAGACCGTCATAACAGTGCCACTCTGTTATAGCTCCTAAAACTGTGAGTGACCAGGCTGAAGGCTCAACAGTCAGACGCACCGCTGCTGTTAGGGTTAGTATGTCATAAACTAATTTTTTATAAACATATTTTGTGCTTGAATTGTCACACTCGATTAAATATATCTTCTCAATTTTCCATTCTAGGCTGGGTCTCATGTACTGAAAAATGGTATGCATTGGATTTTTTGTACCCCCACATAAATGGAACTAATAAAGAGTCTCAGATATATTTCATAATTTTCTTGTGACTGTATTGAGATGTAAAAAAATATTAATCTTTATATATTTATTGTCACATTACAGATGATCTCTTCCAGAAGGTCCTGAGAAGTCATAGCAGCAGAACAATGTCTCGTGTTCAGTAAACGTAGCTCAGCAAAGTAAAACTGTAATTCATTTTAACCTCCACCACTCTTAGAGGATGGAAACACACGGTTCGATGTCTTATTTCGCACAGTGGAGAGATAATCAGAAGATAATCCAGGCAACAAAAAACAGAATGCTGTAAATGTAAAACACTTTTGCGTTGTAACTTTTTCACATGCCAAAGACCCTTCGATGAAGAGCAATGTTTTTTTTGTTTTTTTTTATCACAACTTGATGACAGCGATTTGTTAGGGCACTTCTTATGTTTTGGATATTCATTCGACTTAAGTTTTAGAATTACATTCTGAATTATTTGAATCAGATGTTGGTTCAACACTTTTTATTAACAGTTTGTATTTCTTTTTATTGTTTTTGGTTGTTGTATTTGATATACCTGTAGCATGTTTGCATGGTTTAAGCTGGAACAAATGCTATTTGGGCACATGAAAACACAGACCAAATGTATTCATTTCAAATGATCTACAATGTAAAACCTGTAACTAGTGCAGATTATTTTTCATATTGTACCAAAAATATTTTATGAAAGACGAACGATCCCTTTCTGCATATTACATAATAAAATGACCATTTTGTAGCCACAGAGTTATAGTTTACATATAGTCAGTGCCCTTGAATGTAGTTTGCTCTGTCTGTTATAAGCCAATTTGTCAGTTCACTGAGCTGAATTCACAATGTGGTGGATTGTCATAATGTACTGATTGATCTGTGTGGTAATTAAAAGTCTCACTCAGATGATCATTTAAAAGTCTGCTTGCCCTTTATTCAAGTTTTTTATGTTTCTGATGTCTTGCTTAAAAGCTCATTTTACTTGTCTGGCTATCACCAGACTAAGCTCAATTTAAGATAGAACATTGTTCTGGTGATTATGATATGTATTTTCTACTGAGAGGCGTGATAAATGAACATTATTCAAATGACTCAGTATGCAATTGGATAGTCCTTCAACCAATCAGACCACAAGAGGCATGATCAACAGGCAACAACCATAGCGACACATGTTTCTCTAGTCATCATGTTAAACCCACCAATAGTGCGCCAGGTGACTAAACCAGTCTGTGATCGGTTCCCGCAAAAGTGTAAAAAAAGCAGTAGAAATGAACAGATTTCCAGACTGAGTGGTAGGACGAAATCAAATCGCCGGCAGATCATGTTGGGTTTACCCAGTCTATCATTTTACATGATCAAAACCAAAATATACCAGCAGTTTGGGTGGCTAATTTTGCTTCTGGGTCTGGATTTTACATTGAACATCACATCCTCTGGAGGGTGACTCTGAGTGGGACTCACAATGGTCTGAAAAGGAGGCGACGGAGTCATCCACTTTCACCCCCTCCTTGACAACCCCGATAGTCCGTTTTGGACCAACTTTACTCCCCCTTGACCTCCAGGAAATCTTCTCCTACCTCTTTGACCAACCAGGGCTCAGAGACACAACACAGTGCCAAAATAGTTTGTCATAAAAAACAGAAATGTCCATCAATCATAATAAATAAAATAGTAAATAATTTCTCCATGTTTGTCATTGTTGCCATGGGTGCAGTTGGTTTTGGAGGGAAGGGAATTCTCACTCTAGAGACACATCTGATTGGACAAAAATCTAAGGTGCTGGTTGAGTCATCAATATTTTGTTCCTATTTCCCCGAAGAAAAATACTATACATTTTGAATACGTATATATCTCAAAGGTGAATTTTGTCATGAGTTTTTATTTAGAGCTACACTAACATGTACAGTAGATGACTTTAAAGCCAACACATGGACTAAAAGCACACTGTAAAAAAAATCAGGTCTCCAATTGAACATTTTCAAGTGACTGATCACATCTAAATTTTTCAGTTGGCCGAATTGAATTTCTGTGAATTAAATTGCATCAATTCACAGAATTTCAATTCGCCCAACTGAAAAATGTATCAAATCACAGAATTTCATTTCAGCTTACGGAAAAAATGTAGATGTGATAAGTCACTAGAAAATGTTCAATTGGTGACATTTTTTTTTTACAGTGCAATGAAACTTTAAAAGGGCTTTAATTTGACTCACAATTACATAGTTCATTTCATTTTATTATTTATTTACATAATAAAATACTGTCCATGAGCCTATATGTATCAGAACAGACCTGCCATTTTTGGATCCCAACCAACCACTGGAATCTGAAAACTGCCAATGGGAGCTTCCGTAATGACTTTACATGGAAACATGCCTGTTGCTTAAAACTGCCATTTCTCTTTACTCTGCTTGTTATATCACTGCACTCTAAAATAGTTTGATGATGTTAAACAGAGCTTCTGTACCCTGCAGCGCTCTGTCTCGAGTTTCCCAACAGAGCTGGAGTAGGAAACATATGTGCACAATACCTTTTCTCATTCCAACAGTGTTTTACTTCCATAGCAAGACACTGCAGACTTTTTTGTGTCAGAGATGGAGGGAAAATAGGTTTAATGCTACTGAAACCTGTTGGCAAACACGCTTGTTAAGTTATGCAGTATGTAGAAACCAAAGGTCGGTGTACTGAAAAATATTTAAGATACACTAATCCCCTCAATGTTTAACCACAAAGTTAAAATCACTGCACGAAAACAAATGTCAAGTCTTATGAGTCTACATCTGTATTAAATTCAGGATTAAAGAGTCGGATACCTGAGACCTTTATAATAATTTGATGTTTGTTTTCCTTTAGTATCAATTTAGAGACATGTTTTGTCCTATTTTGCCTGCTTGCATTTAAATCAATCAGATACCCAGTTTTGGTAAAGTTTTGTTATATTGCAATATCAATATTGTTCGCTCAACTGTGGACCAAATTGAAAAATAAGTGTCTCTATACACCTACGCCTGGCTTTTGTATGATAGGCCTATCTCTCCTTTCAAATGGAAAACACATGTGTGCGGCCATTGATGACTCAATATAATGTGTTCGTTCACTCTCTGTATATAAAAATTGTACTTCATGTGGTCACATCGACTGGTTGTATTCAAGTCAAAATACGATTTCATTTGTCTGATTCTACCTGATTTTATTAGGTTACAACAAACATTATTTTTTAAAGACCCCCCTGTTGTGAAAATCAAGCATTTAATGTTGTTTATATGACTGTGGTGTTTTTAATATGCTTGAAGACAACCCATATGCAAATCAATAAGTCGACACCGTTGCTGAGTGTTTTCTCCTCAAAACTGCACTAGCCTCCTGGCGTCACAAACTATCTTGTAACCAATCACGTCAACGTGTGGGTGGGTTTTAGCATATCAAAGAGTGCGTATTAGTACCTTAAAGGTAAATACCTTTAAGGTACATGTTAGTACCTTTTAGGTTTTGTACCTTAGGGTACCGCTCCAGTGACAGCAATGTACCTTTTTTTCTGACAGTGTTCATGAATCCGCGTATATTAAATAAAGCAAGGTTTAGCGTTACGTTGAAGTAATTTTAAGGCATACAGAACTACTGAAAGAAAAAAAACGTTTAAGTATGTAATTTTGGTGGTCAAAGATGCGTTTTAAGGGATTACATTAGACTGCAATGGGACTTTAACAGTTAGATAAAGTTCAAATAACTTTAATGTAACAACCACAATAATCAAAATTTTGCAGTGTTGGTCTAACTGTAACTAGCAAAGAGCAGACAGACACAATGTAGGTTAAGTAAAAATGTAATTATTTGGCAACATGAATCTTGCTTGGAATATGCACAATGAAGTCAGAGCACTCTCAAACATAAATGGATCTTAGGGCAGTCATTTCATGCTAGTCATGAGTTTCAAATTAAATCTTTGGATTGCATGCAGCTGTTGTCTTTTAGCCAGTGAGTTTTCATTGATGGAAAGGCTTACAGTAACTGAAAACAGCCAGCTTCAGTCTTCCTTCAAAAAGGCAGTGACATAAAAGAGACAAACTGTTTAGATTTGTGAAACCAAACAGAAATAGGCCTTCTTCTGTCCTTATATCACAGATGTTTTGTGATCTGGGTGGATGACTTTGACAACAAGCATGGCCTGCTGTACATATGTTGCCCTCTGATTTGGCCTTTTGCTGTGTGGGCTTGACCCACAATAGCTCCCTTATATCACATTCAGGACACCCAGGGAGAACAGATTGTAGAACCAGGTTTCCAGTATCCATAAAAACTCACGGTTTGTGAAAGCCTGAACCCTGTATGAGCAAAATCAGTGAGGACTTCTTGAAAAACAAGGGGGAGACAAGTAAAACAGGAACAGAAATTAAACATAATCACCTTAAACTGCACAAAAAAACACCTCGCTCCATTTACAAGAGTAATGGTTCATTTAATACCACTTAATAAGCGTGTGACCTCCTCTGATACTGTTTGTTGCTTCAGAAAACTTCAAGAAATGTTTCCTAAATAAACTGTGTCAAAAACTGTATCTTATATGTATTATGTTTGTGTAATTTAAAACACAAATTTGAGTAAATCTTTAAATAATAGTTTTTTAAAAGAATATGTGAAATTGAGATTTTTTTTAAAGAGAAAGACTGACCCCTGGTGATTACTTGAGGATGTGTCTTCATGTTCCATCCAACAAGAAAGAAAGAAAACCTGAGTGTAAAAACATTTTATTGGCATGATATATAAATAAGTGTGATTTGAAGCAACAGATATTCCAAGGTTTTAGTTACTGACATAAACTTATGAATATATACAACAAATTTTAAGTAAATATGTATTATTTTGTTTACTCACTTTAATATTATTAGTGTTCTTAAATAAATAAATAAATAAATAAATAAATAAATAAATAAATAAATAAATAAATAAATAAATAAATAAATAGAGGGATAAAATGCTGTATAAATGTATTTATTTTAAAAAAAAAATGCTGGAGGGGCTACAAGGATAAGGCGTAACAATGGGCGGGTCATCTTTAGTATAGAACAACGTGCATAAGAGGGATCATAACAGGCAAGTTTAACAGAATGTTCAGATAAATGTGAATCATGTGAATTTGACATCTTGGCTCATCCAGGACAATATCATAATCCTGCTTATTTGAGATGCTTCCTCAGTCACTTCTTGAAAAAACAGAGACAGACAGACAGACAGACAGACAGACAGACAGACAGATAGATAGATAGATAGATAGATAGATAGATAGATAGATAGATAGATAGATAGATAGATAGATAGATAGATAGATAGATAGATAGATAGATAGATAGATAGATAGATAGATAGGTAGGTAGGTAGGTAGGTAGGTAGGTAGGTAGGTAGGTAGGTAGGTAGGTAGATAGATAGATAGATAGATAGATAGATAGATAGATAGATAGATAGATAGATAGATAGATAGATAGATAGATAGATAGATAGATAGATAGATAGATAGATAGATAGGTAGGTAGGTAGGTAGGTAGGTAGGTAGGTAGGTAGGTAGGTAGGTAGGTAGGTAGGTAGGTAGGTAGGTAGGTAGGTAGACAGACAGACAGAGAGAGAGGTAGGTAGGTAGGTAGGTAGGTAGGTAGGTAGATAGATAGATAGATAGATAGATAGATAGATAGATAGATAGATAGATAGATAGATAGATAGATAGATAGATAGATAGATAGATAGATAGATAGATAGATAGATAGATAGATAGATAGATAGATAGATAGATAGGTAGGTAGGTAGGTAGGTAGGTAGGTAGGTAGGTAGGTAGGTAGGTAGGTAGGTAGGTAGGTAGGTAGGTAGGTAGGTAGGTCGGTCGGTCGGTCGGTCGGTCGGTAGACAGACAGACAGACAGACAGACAGAGAGAGAGAGAGAGAGAGAGAGAGAGAGAGAGAGAGAGAGAGAGAGAGAGAGAGAGAGAGAGAGAGAGAGAGAGAGAGAGAGAGAGAGAGAGAGAGATAGATAGATAGATAGATAGATAGATAGATAGATAGATAGATAGATAGATAGATAGATAGATAGATAGATAGATAGATAGATAGATAGATAGATAGATAGATAGATAGATAGATAGATAGAGACAGATATATTTCTAAGATTATTCTTTAGACTTTCTGGCTGTACACTATAACTGTTCTACTCGCCCAATAATACAAATGGGCAAACTAATTAATTTGAATATGACCTCGTGTGTATGCGCGAGTAAGCAAACACCGCGTAGCTCACTCTCTATTGGCTGTTGGACTACTGGAGTTCTAAAAGCCAGACAGAGTGGAGCCAAGTTTCGTGACGTCACGTGACCGTATCACAACTTCAAGACGGCTCAGGGATAACATAGCAACAACTGTATCCTTCCGCCTTTATATCTAGAGTAGCGCTACTAGGCCTATTCGCTCATGGCAAGAGTTTGATTGTATGCTGTACACTAATTAGGCTTTTTTTTCACATAGCCTAAATAGTTGCTAACCATAAAACCGGAAGACAGCGCCTAATGTTGAAAGTCCGAAGATCGTTTTAAAATATTAAAATACGGTAGTAAAAATAATAGGCACACTAGCCTACTGTTTGCCAATAAAACCAGGGGTCGTTAAAACAGATTAACTATTTTATTAACTTTGGACAGTATGGGTTGATTCATCAATGTTTGACTTTGATTAGTGATTTCTGTCTCTTGGAAACATTAAAACCATAATAACAATGACCATAATGATTTACAAGTCACCTGACCTAACACATTTAGGTAGGCAGAAATGTTCTTGCCTGCAATCCATACCCCATTAATGGCATGAAACAAAACAAAACACCCATGAATCTCAATGAAGGCAATATGGGTACAGATATAGCAAGGACGAATGAACAATATAGCCACAAATAAATGTAGGCTACATACTAGGGAACTGTAATAGGCCTATTGCAATAGAATAAATCATATAGTTCATTGTATCACTTGCAGTTATTTTCACCATCATTTAGTGCCTCCTAATCTAATTATAACAGGCATTTTCCTCTCAGTAAATGCTTTTGTCCATCATTGTCCAAATGATGTTGTCCAGCCACAATAGAGAAACCAACATACTCGCATTATACAATACTACTCCATTTATCACAGACATCTTTTGATCATCTCAAGTGCATCTGCAGGGACTGGTCTGCTACAGTGTAAAGGAAGAAGAGTGGTGGGTTGTCAAATGGGCGGATGGATATGCACTAATGTGCTTCGCCTCCAGTCTGTTTGACGCCAGGACGGGTGAGAGACGAGGGAAAGAGAGGCAGGAAAGAAGGAAAAAAACTGCTTCATGTCGATGTCTGTTAAACAGAGCAAAGGTCGACAGACGCTACAACATTTCATGAAAGGTATGCAATCTAATGATAATACATCTAGCCGATAAAGACGGTTCAGCGGTCACTTATAACTTTATTCCAGTAGTGATGGTGGCTTTTCCGCAGGGGGTGTTGAGAAGTGATTGAAAAAGTTTCCTTGCTGTTTTTTTTTCTTTTTCATTTTTGTACGAATGAGGTGAGGAGAACACGTGAACGAAGTATATTAACATTATATATATATTTTAAAATATATATATTTAAATATATATATTATCAGGTTATATACAGTATTTCGAGGCTGTAATTTTTATTTGGATTTAATTAAACCGCAAATGTAAATGGCTAACTGGCTATTAGCAACTTGGCTAGCAAGTTTTTACACAATAGAGGAAAAACAAACATAACAAAAAAATGTATCCAAAATATATCTTTGTGATTTTAAGAAGTTTTGAAAAACGGATAATGTTATCAAAAAATAAAAGCGGTATGAATTTAAAGTTAGTGCCCATGTTTTGAACTCAATCCCACAAAGTTGCGGCTAAATGTAGCTTAGCTTCATTCCTCTCGTTTATTGAGCCAATACATATTTACGGTTTAATATATTTACAAACAAACACCACGAGGATCAAATAAACAACAGTGTATTTTAATAATAATTAATGTGTAGTTGAAGAAAGTGCTTGTTCGCATTCTTGTTCGCAGAGATGTGCGTGTCGTGGCGTGTTTTACTGGCTGTGTCTCAAAACTAGTGTGCTGCCCACTCAGACAGCTTTTCGGGGCTTTATAGTCTCAAAAACCGCTGTTCTGCCATGGATCCAACTTTCTAAACGTTGCTTGCGATGCCCCAAAATGCTGTCAAGATGGGCAGCTACCTCGGGACAGTTGGTGAGTCTGTCTGCTTTTAACCACTGAAAGTATATTCTATCGTCTAGCGACCAAATCCATCTGAGGGGTAATTTACAGTTTACTTTTCACCGTCTCTTTGATCGTTATTATCAAGCATTTGAGCTGGTTGTGATGAGCTTTTATCATTCATCTATATGTATAGCCTTCGAGAATATCTATGGTGTCCTTCTCAAAGTTGTGAGGATGAACAGTGTTTTTGAAGGCATAAATGGGTGCTTTTGTTTGTTTTGGGGGTTTAAATATTGTTCATGTGGTCTGAGACTTGTTTACTGCTGGAGTGTTGCTAAACCTCGTCGATAAAGAGCTTCACAGCTTATGTTTTCCCTGGCCTTGGTGCACAAAGACTGATGCAGCACTTAAAATTACATATTTATAAATGATCAATGTCAGTCCTTTGTAGAAAAGCATTTGAAAGTCATCAGCTTGTTTTTGACCTTGACAGAGGGGAGGTTTAGATATGGTCAGCTTGTAACGTGTTTAGATGAAGTGCATTCAGAGAGCAGCATCACCATGTTCCTAGCTTCCATGCATCATGTAATAGAATCTGATTTGTAAGTGTAATATTGCTTATTTTTATTTTTGTGCATGTTGTTGCATGAATAACTGTTATGACTGAGCTTTGGGTCTTAGAACTTGGGTTTGTTTACCCAAAAATAAAAATGAGACCATAATTTATTCATGCTCAAGCCATCATCCTAGGTGTATATGACATTCTTCTTTCAGACAAATACAATAAGAGATACATTAAAAATGTCCTGGCTCTTCCAAGCTTTGTGGCAGTAAATGGCTATGGCTGTTTTGAAGTCCATAAAAGTGCATCTATTCATCATAAAAGTAATCCACATGGTTCTGTAATCTCTAGCTTCCACTAACTGTTGTACGCATGTTCACAAGAGCCTGGCGTTCTAGCGTATGACGTAGGACACTCCGGTTAGAATATTCTAGTTTTCGCAACAACCAAGATTTGTTTTGCTCTATCCTCTGCACTTCCGTGTTCATCACTGGAACTTACAATGCTTCATACATTGGAAGCCAAGTTTTCCGTTAACACGCGCACGACAGTTGGTGGATATTAGAGATTACAGTTTGTAAAGTTTTAAATATGGATAATTTTCTTACACAAATGCATCACTTAGCTTCAGAAGGCCTTTATTAACCCCCTGGAGCCGCGTGGATAACTTTTATGATGGATGAATGCACTTTAATGGACTTTAAAACAGAAACAGCAAGATATTTTATATAATTTTTTATATTTTATATACGACTTTTATATATATACTCAGGCTGTATTCTTCTGAAAGAATAAAGTCATATACACCTAGGATGAATAATTGGCTAATTTTTATTTCTGGGTGAACTATCCCTTAAAGGTCTTGGTTGGTTAACAGCAAGGTTAACAATGTACATAACAATAAAAAGCCAGTGTATGAAATAGTGTTGTCACGATACCAAAACTATGACTTCGATATGATACCAGACTAAAATACCTCGATATTGATACTAAATCGATACCATAAAAAGTAAAAGTAATTGAATATGACAACCGAACTTATTATTCATTATTTTATTTTATTTTTTACTAAAAATTCACTTGGCCAGCATGTTCCTGCCCTGGTTTTTGCCCATTTGGCCCTCCTCTTATTGCTATAATAACTACATGCCAGTGTGAACATCCTTACAGAGAACACTTTATCAATCATGTTATCATTCACTAACCTTTCACTTCAGAACAGGTTGTGATGACCAAAATCTTATTTCATGATACGAGTAATTTAATATTTTTTAAATGTAATTTTATAATTATAATATAGATTTTTTTCTTTGTTTGTTTGTTTTTAAAGCAAAAAATGCCAATTACAAACAATATGATAAAAACAGTGCTTTATTTGTCAGCTACAATAGGTCTATATTTAACAGTAGCAAGTCAAGAAAGAAATTAAATAATCAAAAATAAAATGCTTAGTCTTCACTCTTTAATTTAACTATACACTGATTCTTAATAAATATATTTGAGTTATTTAGCCAAGCATGTGGTGGTTTTCTATTTTTCTTTGTTGTTTGATTAACATTAATCACACAGAATATTAGATCTGGCTCAAGACCTGCACGGATCAAATTACCTCAATGATATATGTTCACTAAAGACAGATCCGACTGTGTTTACCGGAATTCTCATGCGCGCATATTTCTGTTGCTTTCTTTGTCATGCGCTGCGCGTATATATTTAACTCTTCTACTTCCAATGTTTAGTCAACAGTGGAAGCAGAGCTCTGCACACACGTCCTGACACCTGCTGCCACACATCGGCGGAAATTAAGAAATAAAGCTCATATTAGCGCTGTCCTCCTTAAAGTACCAGTTGTGCCATCCTCGATATGTCTACTTAATATCCTGACGGCCAGCTAAACTTTTCCTCACACCAAGACTCTGAAGATTAATTATTAGGTCCACAGGTTTATTGGAGTTACAGAGAAAAGTGAAACTGCAACATACAAAGAGCAAAGACAAATTAGCGTCACGCCAATATACAAAATCAACTCCAAAAGAATAAAAGCTGATGCACTATTACTGTTGCATATTGATTGTACTATTTTTAGCAGTATTATATGAGAAGAAACATGAGAAAACACTTTCTGGTCATTAACAATTGACACACGAGCTAGCATAGCAAGCCTAAGTACATTCTGACTGTCCCCAGATTATACTTTATAAACTTCAAAATTACTGTCAAAAATAATGAATAATATCTCCAGACAATCTCACAAAACAAGGTATACATACCGACGATGCTAAGCCAGACAAAGTGGACGACAGATACGAATTAACTGCAATGGAATTTAACAGACTAGAACCAACCGCTGAAAAATGCGCATGAAGTGCGCGAGTGTTTTCCTTCACAAACTACGGGTCGCGAAATAGGACAATAGACCCAAGCGCTCTTAAAGTGAACATGACTCATAACAAAACACTCCCCGCCTGACGTGGACACACGTCATCCCACAGTCATGAACAGACTGTTTTTTCCTTCAATATTTTTTAAACAGTCCATTTGCTAAACAGTCCATTACTGTGCCTCTGGAGGTAGAAGGACAACTATTTCATTGACTGGCCTGAGAAAGAGGCTAGTCCCGCCTGGTTTGATGATCTTCACCTCAACCTGGCGCACTTTCCCATCTTTGCTAGGGAAGACCTGTGTAATCAGTCCAAGAGGCCATTCATTCCTAGGTGCTTGGCTGTTCTTAAGGAGAACAACGCTTCCAGACTGAATGTTTGGCTGAGTGGACAGCCATTTCTTGCGGGCCTGCAGTGTCGGAAGGAATTGTTTCCTCCAGCGGTCCCAGAAGGTGTTGGACAGGTGCTGAACCTGTCGCCACTGGGACTTGTAGAGGTCTGCAACTCCAAACTCACCAGCAGGAGCCGGCACAATGTTCGTCTTTTGTGTGAGAAGAGCAGCTGGCGTAAGTATGAACGAGTCATCAGGGTCCATAGTCACTGGAACAAGTGGCCTGGCGTTGATAATCGCTGCGACTTCTGCCATGAAAGTCACCAGCACTTCGTGGGTGAGCTTGTCTTTCAGCTGAAGGAACATTGCGTCCAGAATCCTCCTTGCCAGCCCTATCATTCTCTCCCATGAACCACCCCAATGGGATGCGTGTGGGGGATTGAAAGACCAGATGCAGCCCTTGTCTGAGAGGTAAGTCTTTACAGCAGTATTGTCAATGTTTGAGGCTATCTTTAGTTCCTTACAGGCGCCAATGAAGTTTGTGCCGCGGTCGGAACGAATGCATTTGACCGGCCCACGCACTGAAAGGAAACGCCGTAACGCGTTTATGAAGCTCGAGGTGTCGAGAGATTCTATGACTTCAATGTGCACAGCTCTTATGCTCATGCATGTAAAGATCACAGCCCACCTTTTACTTTGAGCGAAGCCACCTCTGGTCTTGCGTGAGGAGACGTTCCATGGGCCAAACACATCAAGACCCACACTGGAGAACGGAGGATCTGTTGAAAGACGATCAGCTGGCAAGTTAGCCATTTTCTGGAGGCTGAGTGGAGCTCTGAGCCTTCTGCATGTTATGCATTGGTGGATGATGCTGCTTACTCTTTTCTTCCCTCCGACTATCCAAAGGCCAGCTGACCGGACCGCCCCCTCCGTAAAGTGACGGCCTTGATGATGGATTTGCTGGTGGTGGTGTCTGATGAGCAAAGTAGCGATGTGATGCTGACCAGGAATAATCAAGGGAGTCTTTTCACTCTGATCAAGGCCCGAATGATGAAGACGGCCTCCAACTCTGAGAAGGCCATGTGTGTCAATGTAAGGGTCCAGATTTCTGAGAGGGCTTGTTTTTGGCATCCTTTCCTGTTTTTGAATGCACTTTATCTCTTGGCTGTAGACTTCCTGCTGAACTACTTGGATGATTACAGCTGACGCTTTCTCTGATTCCTCCACTGTGACTACAGCGTTGCAGTAATGCCAGCCCTTGCATGCTCTGTTCTCTCTGTGAGCTGTCTTGAAATTACAGGCTATGTGAACGAGGCGAGCTACTGCACGAGTTAATGACTTCCATGTAGAGAACTTAGCAAATCGTTGTGAATCCAGTTGCTTGGTTAAAGCGGTAGTGCTCAAGGCAGACACCTGAGGACGAATGTCTGAGTCTGTGCTTGGGTCAACAAGGTCATAAGTGTTCTCAGAACTGCTGGGCTCCGACTTGGTGAGAAATTTGGGCCCACTCAGCCAGTTGGTGTGTTTCAGTTGGCCAGCAGGGACGGAACGTGTTGCGTGATCTGCAGGGTTCAGGTCTGTTGGCACATAGCGCCACTGGTCTGGTCGGCAGGATCTTCGGATGCGTAACACCCGGTTGCTGACATAGACGTAAAAGCGCCTGGTCTCATTGCAAATATAGCCCAAGACTACCTTGCTGTCTGAGTAGTACGTTATGACATCGAGCTGTAGGTCTAGTTCTGCTGAGACCAAGTCTGCTAACTCAACAGCAAGCACTGCTGCGCAGAGTTCCAGTCTTGGCACTGTGTGTTCAGGGCGGGGAGCCAGCTTGGCTTTGCCCATTACAAATCCAATCTGGTTATTGCCGTTACTGTCCGTCACTTTCAGGTAACACACTGCACCAATAGCTTTTACGGACGCATCACAGAACACACACAGTTCTCTTCTTACCGCTGCTGATGGTGAGGCTTCTGTGTAGCGCCTTGGGATAGAAAGCTCAGCGAGCTCGGACAGAGAGGCTCTCCATGACGTCCAGGCATCTTCCATGGCTGGAGGTAAGGGTGCGTCCCAGTCACCATTCTCTGCCGTGAGCTCTCGCAGGATAGCCTTGCCTTGTACTGTGATGGGCGCAACAAACCCAAGCGGGTCGTAGAGGCTATTGATTGTGGACAAGACACCCCGCCGGGTGTAGGGCTTGATCTCACTGGAGACATTAAAAAGGAAACAATCTGTCTTGAGATTCCAGTCAAGCCCGAGGCTGCGCTGCAAAGGCAGCGTGTCTGCATCAAGGTCAAGGTCTTTGAGGTCACTCGCGTGGTCACTGGGTGGAAAGGCGTCCATGACCTCTTTGTTGTTCGCTGCAATCTTGTGAAGTCTCAGATTAGACTTGGAGAGCACATCCTGTGTCCTTGTCAATAGGCTGATAGCAGCTTGCGCTGTGGGCAGGGACTTCAGCCCATCATCAACGTAGAAGTCACGTAACACAAAGTGCTGCACATCTGGGTCGACATGGTACTCATTGCAATGAACAGACTTGTGTAGACCGTGAATAGCCACTGCTGGTGAAGGGCTGTTGCCGAAGACGTGGACGTTCATGCGGTAATCCACGATGGCTTTGGAGAGGTCATTATCCTGGAACCAGAGAAAACGTAAGAAATCACGGTCTTCTTCTCTTACCAGGAAGCAATAAAACATCTGTTCTATGTCGGCTGTGACAGCGATGGCCTCTCTTCTGAACCGAATCAGCACTCCCAGCAGTGTGTTATTAAGGTCGGGTCCCGTTAACAGCACGTCGTTGAGTGACACGCCGTTGTACTGGGCACTGGAATCGAATACCACACGTATTTTCTTTGGTTTCTTCGGATGATACACACCGAACGTTGGTAAGTACCACTTTTCTTTATCCAGGCTGAGAGGGGGAGCTAACTCTGCATGCCCGTTCCGAAGCATGTTGTCCATGAAGGTGAGAAAATGGTCTTTCATCTCAGGCTTTTTTTCAAAGTTACGCTTGAGAGACATGAGACGCCTCAGCGCTTGTGACCTGTTGTCTGGGAGCCGTGGGCGTGGGTTCTTGAAGGGTAATGGCGCCACCCAACTGTTGTTTGAGTCCTTTTGTAGCCCTTCATCCATTATCTCCATGAACGTTGTATCTTGAATGGAGAGAGCCACCTGGTTGTCATCCTTGGTCCGTCTGAACACCGTGCATCCAAGGTGGTCGGTTTCACAGACAGGCTGGTCCTCAGGATACGCTGGAGGCTCACTGGTGGGCTGAGTGTCACCGAACCTCTCCTTCACATGGAACACATTGGGGCATGCATCAAAGAGAGTGGGTCGTTGCAGCTCTGTGGTATTTGTGTGGAACGTGCTAATCGTAAGTGGCCTGTGAACATTGCCTAGGCACACATTTCCAACAATGACCCAGCCCAGGTCTAACTTCTGTGCATAAGGCAGGTTGTGAGGGCCATTCACCTGTTTACGGACTTTATGCATTCTGATAATGTCCCGTCCTAAGAGAAGCATAATGGGAGCTTGCGGATCAATGTCTGGGATGAAGTGTGCAACTGACCTTAAATGAGCATGATGAAGAGCTACTTCGGGGGTTGGAATCTCCTCTCTGTTATTTGGTATGTTGTTACATTCTATGAGGCTTGGCAACGGGACGCGAACAGTTCCATCCAGAGACTCCACTTCATAGCCACTGGCCCTTCTGCCTGCTGATTGCTTCACTCCAGCACATGTTCTCAGTGTGTAAGGAGCGCTTGGACTTTGGTCATTGAATATGTCGAAGAACTGCGAGCGAACCAGTGACCTGTTGCTCTGCTCGTCTATAACTGCATACAGTTTCACAGCTTTTTCTCTGTGGCCGGCTGGGAACACTTTGACGAGGCATATTTTCGAGCAGGAACGGTCTGTGAGTTCCCCTCCGCAGACTTTTGTGCATTTGTTGGTGACCTGAGACTGTGGTGAAGCATCAGCCTCCTCCCCGCCGTGCTCAAAAACAGGGCCGGCCTCCTGCTGCCAAGGTGCGGGTCCAGGGTGAAGCGCCGTGTTGTGTCTGTCACTCTTACATTCAAAACACTTGATATTGAGTTTGCAATTCTTTGCTATGTGAGACGAGGAAGACAGACATTTAAAGCAAACATTGTTTTCTCTGAGGAGTGTTTTGCGCTCGTCAATGGGTTTCTCTCTGAATGCCCGGCATTTAAGGAGAGGGTGTGGCTTTTTATGTAACAGACATAGTTTGTCATGATCGTCAGATTTCGTTGGGGGCTCGCCTGTGTCCGATGTGGCTCTGGGTGACACCTCTGTCTTGTGGACGAAGACTTCCCGCTGTCTGTTCGGCTTCCATGCTGTCTTCTCTGTCCTGGGGTTTGTGTCTGTGTTGCCGATGAGGCTGAAGCTTGGGTCATTTGCAATGCGTGCCTGCTGGCTGACAAAATCAACAAAGAAGCCAAAGGGAGGATAGTTCACCTGGTTTTGATGCTTGTAGGCTGCACCAGCTATCACCCACTTATCCTGGAGACGAGATGGGAGTTTCTGTACAATTGGGTTGACGCCTCTCGCTGTGTCAAGGAAAGCCAGGCCTGGCAAGTCTCCTTCCGCCTTAGCAGCCTGCAGTTCCATTAGTAGGTCACCCAGCTTTGTCAGCTTATGTCCATCTCTGTTTATTATTTTTGGAAAGCTGTCAATGCGTTTGAACAGAGCATTTTCTATGGTTTCAGCTGAGCCATATGTTAGCTCGAGCCTTTCCCATGCTATGGCCAGCCCTGCTTCTGGCCGATTGATGTGTATTGCTCTTATCTGCTCAATATGCTCTGCTGACTCCTTCCCGAGCCACTTTAACAGAAGATCCATCTCCTCACTCGGTTTCAGGTTTAGCCCTCTGATGGCAGTTAAAAAGGATCGCTTCCATGCTCTGTAGTTTTGGGGTCTGTCATTGAACTGAAGCAAGCCTGTAGTTATAAGCTCACGGCGGGCTAGATACCTGACAAAGTCATTTATGTATGAGGTGCCATCATTGGAGTCTGGCGGTATGGCATGGTGTGCGAGAGTAGGCTGGGTGTTGTGATTTTGTGTTCTGAAGTGGTGTGCAGGAGGAGCACGCTCACCGCTGGACTTGATGTGAGGTAGACGAACATCTCCAAGCATCATGTTGAATGATTCGTAGTTGTCCTCATATGTGCTGATGTAAGGCTGCTGTGGGATGAGACGACGTGGAGCAGTATTGTTCTGTTGCGGATAGAAGGGACTGGCTTCAGGCTTTAGTGGTTGAGGAGACACGATATGGTTAGGGACCGGCGCTGTCTTTGCTTGTGTGTCACCGTTTTCGTAAGACTTCAATTCTGAATCCCTTTCTTTTAGTTGATCAAGCACATACTGTTTTGTGCGTTGAGAAGCTTCTAAAGGAACAGGGTCTATGTTCAAGTCACAACTATGTTTTTCACTCTTTACATCAGCAGCAGCTTCAAATGCCTCTGCTTCGGCAATGGCTGCAGCAGCCTCTTTTTTATGTTTTAGCATTTCTATAGACACTTCCAACTTAGCTTGTTGTAGCCTCAGATCAGCTTCCTCTTCAGCATAGCATAGGCGTGCCTTTGCTGCTTCGGCTCTCGCTCTTGCCCTGACTGCTGCAGACCCGGCTGACGATGAACCAGATCTCACTGAACAACATACTTGTGAGCGTGTCCTTAACGATACACGCTGTGGGTTGTCTTGTGCTGCTGTACTTCCATGTAAACTCTCCTCTGTAGCCTGTAGCTCTGTGGCGCGCGCTGCTCCAATAGCACTTGGCTGTAGAGAATGGTCCTTTGATCGTCCACTGGATGCGTGTGACGACATGTCGGCTAGCTTCACTCGATCTGTGTTATCACACTTGCTTGATAGCCGTCGTTTCACTGTGCCATCCTCGATATGTCTACTTAATATCCTGACGGCCAGCTAAACTTTTCCTCACACCAAGACTCTGAAGATTAATTATTAGGTCCACAGGTTTATTGGAGTTACAGAGAAAAGTGAAACTGCAACATACAAAGAGCAAAGACAAATTAGCGTCACGCCAATATACAAAATCAACTCCAAAAGAATAAAAGCTGATGCACTATTACTGTTGCATATTGATTGTACTATTTTTAGCAGTATTATATGAGAAGAAACATGAGAAAACACTTTCTGGTCATTAACAATTGACACACGAGCTAGCATAGCAAGCCTAAGTACATTCTGACTGTCCCCAGATTATACTTTATAAACTTCAAAATTACTGTCAAAAATAATGAATAATATCTCCAGACAATCTCACAAAACAAGGTATACATACCGACGATGCTAAGCCAGACAAAGTGGACGACAGATACGAATTAACTGCAATGGAATTTAACAGACTAGAACCAACCGCTGAAAAATGCGCATGAAGTGCGCGAGTGTTTTCCTTCACAAACTACGGGTCGCGAAATAGGACAATAGACCCAAGCGCTCTTAAAGTGAACATGACTCATAACAAAACACCAGTAATAATAAAAATCCATATTGTACGGTTTGTAATTGCAGGGTAGGGCTGGACGATATGGCCAAAATTTATATCACGATATATTTCTTAATTTTGGTCGATACGATATAATTTCGATATCGATATGAACTATATAAAAGCTTTAGAAAAACTACCAAGAACTGCCATAAAGGATTTCTGTACCTACAAACTTCTGACAAATTAATTTGCCAAGTCTATGAAACCTCCTCCTATAAAACTATATAATATTTCAGAAATAAAAACGGTACAAATAAATTAATGTTCACCTTTTATTTGTATTTAGCCTTTATACGAACAAGAAATGTGAAATCACCATCAAATAAACAAGACTCTCCGCAGACGCAGTTTATTGAGCATTTAAGTTTTAAATTTCAGTGAAGAACGATTCATAGCGCTATATTCTCCTTTTATGCAAAACTATACCTTTATCTACTGATGCACAAAAAAATAAATAAAATAAGACTCAATTCAGTGGCCTATTTGTGCTCTGTTTGAGATGAGTGCACGCTGCTTTTTGCAAGGCTTTAACAGGAGCAAATGATAAATTTTCGTGAAGCCATGTCTGACCGTCTTTCACAAGCTTTGATAAGGTAATTTAAACGAGAATGAACGCATTGGTGTTAATACATGACATTGTGTGCAAATGTGGAAAGTATTAAAACAAATGTGCCACTTGCCTCTTACATAAATAGTCTACATGGATTATTTGTAATTGTAACGCTTGGCATCGTATTGTTAGACATTAGATTGATGCATCTATGTCGATGTATTGTTACACCCCTAGTCGGCACCTCTCCGGCACAAGTTTAATATCAGCCCCATTCGCACGGGATTCGTATTATCTGGGGACCTCTGGTGATTTGTAATAATTGCAGAGAATGTCTGTGATCTTAATCCCGTGCGAATCGGCCATGTCTGTAATTTGTAAAGTAAAAATTCCCCCGCAAATTAGCCTACCTACCATATTTCGCCGAACACCGAGGTCCTGTGATAACATTAGTCCCGTGCGAATCGACATCTCTGTGATTTGGCCAGGATTAGCCGGATTGTATATACTTTTTGCAAGCTTTTTTTCTCCCTGTTAGCATTTCTATCTTTATCTTTCACGAAGAATAAAGTCTGCATTCATAATGCGCACCGTCAGTCATTCCCGTGCAGCGCCGCGCCCACACGGATTATACTTTCACTTTAGAATGAGTATCAATTTGAGAGTAATCTGATTGAATGGTGTGTTTAATATTAACATCAATACTGTTCTGAATGAAAAACAGAACAGTGCAGTACAATGACAATCTTGTTTAAATAGGCGCTTTTACATTTAGTTTTGAAACTGAATCTTCCGCCGTATATTGTCAGCTTCCTACTCGTGATAAATGAAATCTGATTCCTGCCGCTGGTCTGAGCTCAGTTCATGGCGTCTGTTCGCTAACTGAACGAAATTATATTTATTTATTAGGCTACTGTAAAATAATCAAAACGATATCGATGCCTGTTCATGATTTCATACAGCTATCTATTGTTTCTAACGAACATCATATCCGGGAGAAGTCAGTAAATTCGAGTAAAATCACAGGCTTTGCTTATCCCGTGCGAATGCGCCACGCAAAACTCAGATGTGGGGGAGTAATTTCTAAATCACAGAGGTCCCTAGATAGGCTAATACTAATCCCGTGCGAATAGTGCTTTAGATAGACGAACCACTTCCACGCCACTAAAGAAAGTTTGTCTTTCTTCTCTTATCAACTATTTATTTCTCCTTACTTGTGGAAGCTCGTTCAGTCACATTTGTGTTGCGGTCAGGGAAACTCTCTTTGTAGCTAAAACGTGCCGCGTTGGATCTATCAGCCTACTACTGCTGAGCACTGGCTGCGTGTCCGTGGTGTAGGCCTACGTCATCACGCAAGAAGCCAATCGTGTTCTGCTCTTTCTGATGGCATGCGCCCTGAACGTCAGTCATATCGAAATATCGGAAATGTGTTTAAAAATCATATCACCGTTATTGAAAAAAATTATATCGCGATATATATTGATATTGAATTATTGTCCAGCCCTATTGCAGGGTATCGCAATATTTTTCTAGTAACGTTATATTGTGCTATGCTAGTATGAAAATAAACCTAATTGATAATGGGTCTCCTTCAGTAATAATTGCATGTATTACTCGTATATATATTTATTTTACGAAAATATTCAGACTATAAAATCACGCACATTTTACGCGCATGTATTTGTACTTACTAGTGATACTTTCAAATTCAATTCTAACGTAAACGTTTATATTCTTGCGTCAATTATTCCCATGAAACTGTAATTGCAATCATTAATTAGCATCATCACTATTTACATTGATGTTTTGAATGGCTTTATTCCATTGTTTGAAGCAAATGCATGCTATATTTTTATATGAAAATAAGTTTTTTTTCCTGAAAAATGTATTGCTTTTCTATAGCATTAAACCTCAAATGTCAACTATAGATTGGTTGATTTATTCATTTTATTTTTTAAAGTAAAAAAATAAAAAATAAATACTACAATTAAAACAATGGGGGGAAATCTTAACCTGTAAAAACACATCTTAAGCACGTGGAATAATTTATATTTTTTGTGATATTAATTGTGCCTTTAAATGACTACACTGTAAAAAATCATATGTTTAATAAGTTATGACAACATATGTTTTTAAATAGTTTTAACTCATCAAAATAAATTTTAAACATTTTTATACATTTTTTTTATAAAAGTTAACTTTTTTAAAGAAATTTTATAAGTTTTTTTTACAGTGTACATAATTTTAATCATGATTAGAATTTCGATAAATTGTGCAGCCCTAGTGTGTGATTATCAAATGTATTTAAGATGAAATGTATACAATTTCAGCTTAACACATTTTTAAGACCACCTAGAGTATTTACTTGGCGTTTTTGCATACAAGTTGTTTCAGCTGTTTCTAGATTTTTTTTCATAAATTTATAATACAATTTAGGACAAAAGTTGTTGATGAACTATGATTTCTTAATGAAAATGTTTGTACGCAGACTTGTGCAACATTATCAAGTATTTGTATAAGAAGCTGAATAATATGATGGGGAAAACGTGATTTAAATTTAGTAGATTTAAAATTTCTGATACGGACATTGTAGCCAGTTTCTTCTGGCATTTCAATGCATATTAGGTATTTTGGATGTTAAAAGGTCTGTTTTTTTTGTTTGTTTTTTGCAAGTGAAGCATTTGTCGTTTTAATATTTTGTTGAAAATTATGTTTTATTAAGTCGTATTTTGTTTTTGTAGTGTTGAAGTCTTTTCTTAGCACCTAGTTTTTGCAATAGCAGATTTTGTTTCCATCGAGTCTCTGAATATCTCCCAGCGTGTAACATCTGTCACATAGATGCTCATGCGAGCGCTCACATCTGTTGTCGATCTTGAGCTGTGACCTGATCCTGAATAATATCGATTAAAATGAATGTAATGCATTGAAGATGTATATCTTGAGAAACATGTTTTCCTCTACGTTCTTAGTAGTATTTGAGATAGGGTGGTGATTGTTTACTTGCAGCATGAAGAGTGTCTATCCCTATTTGTGTCGATGATGTAAGGCTCCAGGGATGGAGAGACTGGATGGTGTCAAGCAATTAAATGGCACCTTCTGAACGCCTGCATCTTTGTCTTGGATGGGTGTGACCTCATTTGGAAAGAAACCTAGATTTGTTCTACGTTTTTATTAAGTGTTATATTTGTCTGATCATAGTCAAACTGATAAAATTGTAAGGCTGTGCTTCTGTCTTGCCTCTGTCGTGCTCTTAAATGTCACTGAAATGTTAGATGGCTCTTTCAATCTGCCTATTATAATTGTATGCGTAATTTGATTTCAAGGATAATGGGTTGAACCCCACTAGAGGCATTGTGACTGCACAACAGTCCTTGTAATAAATCAATTGATCTAGTAGAGAATAAAAGCACCTCTTTCTTGGTCTGGAGCTCTATTAGTGTCAAAATGTGACTCCATTATGATTTAGAAAGCTGATTTCATGTGTAATTTTGCAAATGGCACTGCCCTTAAATGTATATCATAATTATAGAGAAGCATTAAGATGTGCATCTTCTGATAATCATGTTGCGGTTGTGGTCAGCCTCTTAATATTATTTTCATTATTTGGGATGAAGCAGATGACTGTCATTTTATTTTATTTTATGGCCTTATTAGACTCACGCCAAACATTTCTCCATCGCTTTTTAAAGCAAAATTGCATCCTCGCCATCAAATAAAAGCACAGAAAGAGTAAAAGCTTTAAGTGGGAGGCTTCTGTGACTGTAAGAAAAATCAATATGGGTAATGCTTTCTGTGCTGCTTATTTTGCAAGTTGAGCGGCTGAGTGTAAATGCAGGATGGAGATAGGGAACAAGGAAGTGTGTGTTTGTGTATTGAGCTTCTATATTGCTGATCTGAGTCCTGTACTTCCTATTGTTAAAGCTTTGTTATCATCAGACCCTCAGCAATAAAGGCAGAGTTTGCTAGTTACAAGCTGATTGCTTGTTTCTGCTGATAAGCAAGACATTTTGACTTGTGCATTTTTGCATTTTGACATTCAATCTCTGGATTTATTTGTATCATTCACTATGATTGCCAGATTTAACAGTTAAAAATAGGAATGCATGATATATCGGCCACCATATTGATATTGGCTGATATATGCAAATTTTTAATGTTGTCATTATTCCCCTATAAGAAAATGTTGCCAATATCTTAAAGGGGTCATATAATGGTACATGCACTTTTACAAGATGATTGTATGAAAATATGTGTTGGCAGTGCCTGTACACAACCATCCTATAATAATAAAAATCCATCCGGTGTTTTTTATTTTTTTTTATTTTTTTATATAAATCTCCTTATGTTTTCCCGTCTCAAATCCAGCTGTTCGGCCGTGTGACGTCACATGGTCGGACACCCCTCCCACGACTGTTGATTGACAAGCAGCGTTTCATCTCAGACCCGTCCTGAGCGAGCTCTGTCACAGTCCGCCATTGTGAATACGCAGGAGCAGAATGGTGTCTAAGCGATTGTAGTGTTCTGTTCGTGGGTGTAATAATGAACACAGCAGTCATTCTGATGTTCCTAAATCTGAACCGCTCAAGACGCAGTGGATGAGTTTTGTTTTCGTCAATGCTTTTATGTTTGCGCGAACCATAAAGCATTTCTCACCAGTGAGTAGTTTGAAACCATAGACCGTAAAAAAATATGGACGACTCGACATCATCCGTTTACGCTTGCCATATTTGAAGCTTTCAGGCGGGTGTGCACGGCGCTAACATCTTGGTACCGAGTCTGCGCAGTTGCGATTTCGGGACCGGAGTTGCACAGTAGAGAGCAGGAAGTACAGTCGCGATATCAAAAGCCCACCCACACCCACAGATGCAGAACAATTAATTATGTTGGTGTGAAATAAACAGTTGTGGAAATGTAGAAATTAAAGCTTAAGCTCCAATCTGCTCCCAAAAATCCAGAAAAAAAGTCTGTTAGTGCCTCAGTGACAACTTCACTCAGAGAAGCCGTCAATCTCAGCTGTCAATCATGATGTCACAACCCCCCCCCCCCCCCCCCTGCCCCGTTATAGCATCAAATAACTAACTAAAACTAAACTTATTTTAAAAATGAACACTTGAAATGAAATCATCGTGATGATAACTGCCTTCAATGACATAAACTAACTTTGGGGGGGAAATATTTGAAGTGTAATTTTATTGTATTATTTGCCTCGCGTCCATTGGAAAACACAGAGGGGCAACTATACTGGGACCGGTCACCAAGGGGCGATAGAGGCGCGAAAGCTTCAGTTTCTGAGCGGGGGGCTGCAGGCTTGTTTGAAACGCGTACACGCTTCACGATGAACTGCAGCTAAATTTTACAGGGTAAGTTACATTATGGCATGCTTTCTGTGTATGACGTTCTTAAAAAAAATCATAATCCCATGTTTATAGTGAACAACGCGTTATGGTTGTTATCACGAACTGTGTACGCCGGTTTTAGTTAACGTGGACGTTTTAACTAACATAAGATTAATTATGTAGATGGTTTTTAAGTTACTGTCAAATAAATAAATCGTGTTGTAAAAGTTATTACACTGCATTAATAACGTTAAGCATCACTGACAAGCTGACATTTACAGAAAAAAAGTTTGCAAAATAATCAGTAGTGAAGTCTCTGAGTTACTCGATTCTGATTTCTATTCTTTTTACAGAGAAAACGTCCATTGAAATAAAAGCAGTAGCCTACAACGAATGCGTCTTGAAAAGAAATAATTTTTCTTTGAAAAGAACGTTTTTTTATACTTTTTTTTTAAACGTGAAATTGTTAATGTACAACGCTTTGCAACCTTTTTTAATTAACTGCAAGAAAACCTCTACAGAATGATTGTCATAAATGTTATACCAGATTATTGGTTGATTTCTTAAATATTACTTGGCTGTATTTTTTGTGCTTACAGTCAAAAATAAAAAGAAATATCTAATGAAATACTGAAAACGGTTAATAATCGATCAATGAGCACTGGTTGTCGGTCGGGAAAATGAACCGAAATGAGCATCCCTAAATCAGACACAGGTAAGGTAAGTGCGTAAGTTTACATTTATTGGAATCAATGAATCATAGCTTTTGTTTTAATTTATTATTGAGAGAGCGAACAATAGATTTGTGACTGCGTCTGTTCAGCATCTCGCTTAACAATGAAGATGTATGTTTACTACTATGAAATAGCGATGTAACTCCATTGTTGCTGAGAAATATAATATAGTGATTCAGTAGCTTAGCTTGTTTATTGCTAAAAGTCGCGGTGCAGCGCTTCTGTGCTCCTGAATGTGCAGCACGCTCTGTATGAGATTGGTGTGTGTGCGTGCATGCACTTCAATAAAAAGAGAGCACATTCATTTAGAACAGTGATGCAACTGACTTGGAATTACCTGTGAATTAAAGGTGTCATGAATTGGCTTTTTTATACTGTTGTCTGAGGTCAACTAATTATGTTTGACTAATGAAAAACATCATAACTAATAATTAATAGGCTATTTTCTACACCGATTTTGAGGCTCTCTTCAAAAACGCTGGGTTTTGATGGGTGTGACGCACTGGAGACTTGGAAGTAAAAGCCCGCGGCTAGGATTGGAAAAGGTTTTATATTTAATGAGCTTAAGCTCCCATTTCAGTTCACATGACGGAGAAATTTTTCAAAATCCTTTGCAATTGTTGCTGATCAGACTGTACGAACATGATCCCCAATGTAAGCCATGTCACACTGTAAGATCTCAGTTGTCAAAAGGCATACGCAAGAAAACTCACCCGGTGTTTTATATAATCAATGAATAACGCAGAATTTTGCCTGAGGTAAAATTTGATCGAGTGGTCATTAATTAGCTGCCGGTGAACATGCCAAACTAACGTTCAAAGACATCAGATTTTAGCCTAGCATCAGAGGAATCTTTTAGGATTTGCAAAATTTGTCTCAGACAGCCAAATCGTGGGCAAAATCGCACAGTGTGCACGTGGCTTAAGACAATACATTTACACTTCTAATTGGGTATTCTGTCATCAATGACAGTAGCTCACTGGAAAAGGATGGAAAATGCCCGCACTAATAAGGACTGCAACCATCTGATCTGTCTGTCTGTCTGTCATTTCTATTTAGTCATAAATAGCATTATCACAAATATTCTTGAAATATCGTAATGCAATTTTGAGGCTATATTGCCAACCTCTAATCGGTACAGCATATGTCTTTTATAAATATGATCAAACTACAGACTCTTGGGCGATATGAAGGATGCAATGCTACACTATAGATGAACAGAAATAGTGTATGTTATGTACCCTCTGGTGCTCTTCGGTCATTTCTGACCTGAAAAAAAGTACACCGCAGAAGTGTGATATTGACAAATCCACTCACACACACACACGAACACTTATACACACACCTATGAAAAATGTAACCTATGAACCACATTTTGAATTTTTTTAAATCACAGTTTCATCTGAAAATTATAAAACTTGGTGACTTTTCTAGCATTAGGGTAAACACACAAAAAATGAGGGCATGATTCGGGCATGCTAAGTGGTCATAAAAAAATTTACTTCCACTTGTGCTCTTCGGTCATAAATGACCGACCATAGGAAATGAATGGGAAATCTGCAAAAACACAAATATTTGCAGAATATTTGTGTGTACAATTTACAAATCGGCCACAATGCTGAAAAAAAGAACACAGCAGTAAAGGGATGACACTCTAAAACATCAGGAGTGTGATATTGACACATCCACTCACACACACACGCACACTTATACACACACACACCCATGAAAACGGAAACTATGAACCACATTTTGAATGATTAAAAATCACATCTTCGTCAGAATGACTTTTCTAACATTAAGTAACACACAAAAAAATTGAGGGCATAATTGAGCATGCTAAGTGGTTGTAAAAAAAATACTCCCACTTGCCTCTTGGGTCAAAAATGACCACCATAAGAAATGAATGGGAAATCTGCAAAAATACAAATTCACAGGGAAAAAAAATCACAATTTCTAAAAAAAATAATAATATAAAAATAGTATTTGATATTTTTTAAATATATATTCAAATCCAGCTAAAAAAATTGTATTTAAAGTGTTGAAAAGTGAACTTGGGAATTTACAAGCCCCTCCTTAGAGACCTCTAGTGGGGCACGGTCACGGCTCTCATTATAATTCTAAACAAACCAGCGCAGTGTCAATCAATTACAGACCAGTGTTTCCCAACCGGGATCCCGAGCAAAAGGTGCGGGGACGCACTTACACCACGGTCTCTTAGCTCTCTCTCTCTCTCTCTCTCTCTCTCTCTCTCTCACTCTCTCACTCTCTCACTCTCTCACTCACTCACTCACTCACTCACTCACTCACTCACTCACTCACTCACACACACACACACACACACACACACACACTCACACACACACACACACACACACACACGGTGTGTTGCATTCGACCGTAAGTCTTAAACAAGTTTTGTTGCATTTTGGCCCATTTAGTGTGGCATAACAGTTAACCAGAGCCGTTGAATAACAACAGAGTAGTGACACGCGTTTATCTCGCAGCAGCGCGCACGGTCACGGCGCTCTCAATAGTTCTAAACAAACCAGCGCTGTGTCAATCAATACATTTAAATGACCAGTGTTTCCCAACTGGGATGGCGTGAGCAGGGGTGCTGGTGCCGGGATGCACTTACGGTTCATCTCACATCTGATGACGCATCTTTCATATGGGTTGTAACTTGAAAATAATGCTTTATGTAGGCCTATGTTTCTGTCGACTCGTGCTGGCTCCTCAATTATACACTACAACAACAGCAATGATAATAAAAGAAAAATGTGGGCAAAACGGTCTCTTTGTAAACTTTGTTCAATGCATGCGAGTGCTGCCGTATGTCTGAATATGACCAGTCATTTTCACCGCCATCACCCGCGTGTAGACAGAAGACGCAAATGAGATCTGTCTCTGTGCACTCGACCTAAACGCACACTTCTCACAGCGTGCAAATATTGAGTTATCTTTCTAATCCTGTGCTTGAACGGACAAACTCACACAAAAAGTATGTAAAAATGTCCATCTTGATGAGTATCCAAGCAGACATAGTCAGTAGCCTACTCTGTATATATGCCTTAAGTGAACTTTATACAGAAAAGGCGACGACTATCTTTGCATGTTTAATGTCAAACAAAAGATAAGACATCACTCACTGCCCTTGATTGAATAAATCATTGAATTGATTACTTTATTCCATTTCTCTACCAAAAAACGAATGTAAGACCTACCTGAAAAACCTGAAAAGCATTGTTTATATTATATATTATAGTATTTATTTGTGCTGCTGCTTGTATTTAAGTTATTTGTTCTTATTTTCTTTATTTTCATTTGACAGTAGTCCTTTTCCCCTGAACATAGCAAATACCGAACCGTATTGAAACCGTAAACCTAAAACCGTGATACAAACCGACCCGTGAGCAATCTGTACCATTACACCTCTAGCGTATTTTATGCGAGGGAGTGCCACAAAATTTTGAACATTTTCAAAGGGTGCCATGACTGAAAAAAGTTTGGGAAACACTGGAATAGACAACAGCTTTCACTATATTGGTATTTGCAGCATTTTTTGGTAAACAGTACAGCACAGTGTGCATTGATTATTACATCAACCACATTTACAGTGTCATTTTAAAATAGAGAGTGACGGAGATGCAACATTGCAATGTAATGCTCTTGTATTTAGCCCCGAGATATTCCTCCACCTCCACCCGTCGCACATTGCTTTCGAATCTGTGGGAAACACTGCCTACATTACATTCACAATATTTGTTGTTTTATAGACTTCAATATCAATGACCTGCCATTTATGTCGTTATCACACGGGAGTTGACCGTGCGAGTGCAGTTGAGACCTGAACAGCACGTTTAAAGGGGTCATATAATGGTACATTAGGGCTGCACGATTAATCGAAATCGAATCGCAATCGCGATTTGGCTTGTGTGCGATTATGAAAGCTCAAAGGCTGCGATTTTTTTTTTTTTTAATTAAATAAATGAATACCCAGTGTGTTAGCGAAGAACGGCTCTGTGATAAACACTGCTCCGTCTGAAAGACTGCGAGTCGCTTATAACGTGCGTTTGAAAAAGCAACACGAGTCAAACCTCTTCACAAACTAGTGAAGCGTTCATAAACCTGTTCAACTAAAGACAACGTTTAATAACATGTTTTACCTCACTTCATATTGTCAGGAGAGTGTTTGTGAGCTGATGTGGCTTCTCATCAGAGTGCGGCAGACGATGCGTTCTTTTATAGCATTCTATGTCAATCAGCACTGCATTATAATACACTTTGTTATTATGAAAATACCCTTGACGGCTTGAAGAACTCAAATACACCATATTTTGCTGCAGGCGTGTTTATTGTCGTCATGTTTAATCAAAGCATCTCTATCTTCTGTTTACACAGCGTTAGCTTCACATCATGGATTTCCTGAAAACTAACGTCAATTACTTCTCTGAGGCAAATGTGGCGGTTTCCGCTCGAGGGCACCCTCTGGCTTTCAGTATGAATTAAAAACTTTTGGGTCATCAATAATAAGAAACTTAATAAACTTAAATTATAAATTTATTGGACAATCCATGTTTTTCTTCAATGTACAGGAGTTTTTTCCCGTACAGTGGATGCACAAGAGGATCGTATTTCATATTAAAGACAGACTTTAAGAAATTGATATCACAGATAAACAACACACACACACACACACACTATAGTTATTTTATTTTTATTTTTTTACAATAACTCCTTAGGCTTAGAACTTTCTAATGTTTTTTAGTCATAGGCTGTCTGCATATTAATAGGTAACCCAGCAGTTTTTTTTTTTTTTTTTGTAAAATAAGTTTTCTGTTAAATATTACAAAAATAATGATATTAATTAGTATTAGTATTATATAAGTTTTCTGTTTATTCTGACATACTCTTTTTTTATTTGTAATTATGAAAATGTTATTGTAATTGTAATATTTCTTATTTTTAAGAATATTTTTAGCAGTAATAATAATCATAATAATTATTATTAGTCACATTAATATAAAAACACAATGTTATATACACACACTTGTCATTTGTAAAAAATAATAATAACAATAATCACATTTTAAATCGCAATCGCAATTTTACCCAGAATAATCGCAATTATATATTTTCCCCAAATCGTGCAGCCCTATGGTACATGCACTTTTACAAGCTGATTGTATGGAAATGTGTGTTGGGAGTGCCTGTACACAACCATCCTATAATAATAAAAATCCATCAAGTGGGTTTTTCTAACTCTCCTTAAGTTTTCCCCTGTCTCAAATCCAGCTGTTGGACCGTGTGACGTCACACGTTCAACTCAGACCCGCTCCCTGAGTGAGCTCAAGCTGTCGTCACAGTCCTCCATTGTATAAGTAGAGACGCTGGAGCAGATACGTGTCTAAGCGATTGTAGTGTTCTGTTCTTGGGTGTAATATTGAACACAGCAGTCATTCTGATGTTCCTAAATCCGATCCACTGAAGACGCAGTGGCTGATTTTTGTTTTTGTGATGCTTTTATGTCTGTGCGAACCGCAAAGCATTTCTGCTTTATAACCGAGGGTCCGTATGTAGGGCCCTATAAAATCCGTTTTATTTTTTCCCAAATTCCGTTTTATTTTTTCCCAAATTCTGTTTTTTCCGTTTTAATTTTTGCAAATTCCGTGTTTTCCGTTTAAATTTTTGCAGATTCCTTTTTTTTCCGTTAAAATGTTTGGCAATTCAGTTTTTTTTTACCCTTTACTGTTATTTTGGTGAAAAAAGAGTTTGCTTTTAATGTTAATATAATAGAACATAAAACAAAAAATAGGAATGACCTTAAATTTATTGAGGTAACAAACATCACATTTACTTTTTAGGACAAATATGATATTTGACATAACACTGCACTTCAAGTACTTCAAATATTAATGGTTATTAGCTTTAAACTTTCCGGTAAAATAAATTATAATAGTTTATATAAGTTAAAATGAAAGTGCTCCAGTAGCTTTTTCTTTCAAGTAATTTTTTTTTAAAAAGAACTAAAAAAATAATAATCATAAGAATCATCTTTTACATACAGTACTATTAAGTAAAACATTTAAAGCTGAAAATTAACATTAAAAAATAACACATTTCACCATGAAATCATGTAGTGAATTGTTCTGTGTGTTTAACAATCACCATTATGATATCCAGAGCTGTGAAAAATAAAAATACACGAAAACACAACACTGCCTGAAGTTTTTTTCCCCAACTTCAAAGGCCCCTTTAAATTATTAAAACTAGATGCTTAATTTTAACTTTAAGGTTATTTATCATGTAAACTACCCATAGGCTACAGCATGTTAAATGCATGTTTGGAACAGAGGGGAAAACGGTCGCATTTGCAGCAGATATGCATTGCTGCCTAATGTACCCATTATAAATCAAAGCACGAGATGACAGGGGTCGAGCAGAACACCGGAAAATCTGACAGAATGGACAATATTTGTCTGTCTGTGCAATACACGAGCCGCGGTTCAGGTGCGCGTGCGACCAATGCCGCCTGAAGCCCCGTTCACACCGCCAGCGACACGCAGCGACAAAGCGACATTCTCATTCATTTCAATGGAGCGCTGGCGACTTCCGGCGACACGAGCGACAGTGACCGTTGGCGACAGAATGTGGGCGTGTCAAGCGACACGAGACATGCGACAAAAGTTCAGAAATTTCAACTTTATGCAAACGAGAAGCGATTTTCGCGAGCGACATCCAATAGGAGTGAAGTCAGTGGAGTGCACGTGGTCCGTCTGCTTTACTGCTGCTACTGCGGTGTCCGGAGGAGTTGTTGATATTAGATTTTAGCAAGCCCCCTGTTCTTTATAATATGTCTCTATGTAGCCTACATACAGAGACACATTTAAAAAAATGATGCATGGAAAAACGTGTCTGGGATTGTGGGGATATAAAGTAAGTTTTGACTAAACTGCATGCAATATGGTCTACCTATTGCAGTACAGTGTGTATGTATTCTAATAATAAATTGCTCTGTTCTGCAAAACACTAGTAATAAAAACGGTACTATAGTACAAATATATTTAATGACGTTTATATGCAACCCGTAGTGGGAACGCCCACTAGCGACATGAATCTCTGGCGCTGGCGACATGCAGTGACGAAATCGCTGGCGGTGTGAACGGGGCTTGAGCACAACGAGCGCGCGCGGCTCCCGCTCTCCATATGCAAAGCTTCTGCGCCGCCTGCGCGTGCAGTGTGAAACCGCTGTTAGCGTCGAGTTTCTTAACTTTTTCGAAGCCGAAAGCAGAGCCGTGGAGACCAACTTCGCCATACTTTCATTGTTTTGAAGGGCGAGCTGAAATGACGGGAAGGGTTGTGTCGCGGAGATTTGCTTCCCCCCGTCTGCACTTTCCTCAGACATACGTTCTTAACCCGCACGACACAGAATTTCATTACAAATATTTAAAATTCCGGGGAAATCTGCATTAACACCAGATTCCGCGTTTATATGCAGATTCCGCGTTATGCCGATTCCGCGATTCTGTCTGCGATTCCGTGATCGCGGAAATTATAGGGCCCTACGTATGATCCAGGTTTTGCTAAGAAGCTGCTCCTAAATAAAGGATTCAGATCTGAATTCAGCTAAAGTTTACAGGGTAAGTTAACTTGCATTACGGCATGCTTTCTATGTATGACGTTCCCAATTTAATTCATAATCCCACGTTTATAATGAATAACGCGTTATGGTTAGTGTTATTACAAACTGTGTATGCTGGTTTTAAAGTTAACGTGGATGTGGTAACACTAAGCTTAATTATGTAAATGTTTTATAACGGTGTCTGTTACTGTCAAACAAAAGTTACAATTATTACAATGCATAGATAACGTTACGCATTACTGACAACCCGACAGTAACAGAAAGTTTTTATTTGCATTAGCTGTAAAATCAATCTGTCAGTGAACTAACATATACATCAGTAAACACATAGCATTCGCTTTCGCTAACAAAGTGACATTATGTTAACCAACTAGACGTGCCGATTTGCGATAATGCGTTTTATCACGATAATGAATATGCTTGATATTGTTATCGTGGGCACTTTAAAATATCGTAAATAATAATTTATTAACAATTAATATTTTTTTATACTGCACCCAAGAATACTTTGCCCATCAACCGTATAAATGCTCAACACCGCTGTATTCTGCGTCAAAGGGACACACGCTCAGGTGTAAACGAGAAGCACATGAACGAGTGAAGGAAACACGCTCGGATGTAAATGAGAAGCACATGAACGAGTGAAGGAGACGCGCTAATGAAGCGCCGCACAATGACAGCAGAAGGCATTCTGATGAACTGCAGAATGCAGCGATTACCCCGGAAACCCCACAAACAAAAGAAACCCTGTGTAGTTTTTAAAACAGCCATTCGTTTTTTGTAATCTCAATGTTGTTCATCACAGCACCAAATACTTAATACTTAAAGACTTAATAGGCTATTTATTTACAAACTTAAACATGTTTATGTTTTAATCTGGACTACAACATGCCCTAATAATTAGAACTGTTCTAATTATTTGTTATTGTTCAGTAAAACTTTGAGACACACGACTTCATTAGTTAACATGTTAATTCATTATTACCAAACTGACATTGAAAAAAATACTTATAAAGAATTAATTATTCTATGTAATGTTAATTGTGTAATGTTAGTAATGTTAACTGTTTAATAACATTAAAATCAAAATCAAAATAACTTTTTAATGGACTTAACTCACCTAAGATAAAACTAACAATGATCAGTATTTCTTAACTAACATTACTAAAAACATTATACTTTCTGAACCAAATGTAGCTATTGCTCAATCTTAGTTAATGCATTAAATAATGAGACCTTATTGTAATTTGTTACCTGTTGTTCTTTATAGCCTAATTCTTTTGCACTTTAATTTGAAATTTGTACTTTTACAGCTCTGAAAAAAATCAAGAGACCATTTAACATTGATTTCTCATTGATTTCTCAATGTTAAGTGGTCTCTTAATTTTTTTTTCCAGAGCTGTATATATTTTTGGTACACTATTGTATTTAAACATTCAGTTATTTTTGTTATTACTAAAATAGTTCTTAAAGCTGTTATGCTATGGCAACACTTTTTTTTTTTTTTGCAACTTATTTTAATATCGTGATAACATCGTATATCGTGATAAAACTTCAGCAATTAATCGCAACATGAAAAATTGATATCGGCACATGCCTATAACCAACCATTCAGAAACATCCTGTTTAGCCTTAAATGTCGAACTTCGTTTGGAGTTGTCATCTTTTCCTGGGTCCGACTCCAGTTCAAATTGATATAGTTGCCCAGATCTTTTTTACAGTCAATGATCTGTCCTCAGAGACTTACGTTTCGCCTCTTCAGTATGTTCTGATTGGTCTACCGCTTGCAGCTCTTGTCGGAAACAAGCCTGTAGCACTCCTCTCAGAAACTGAAGCCTAAGAGCCCCGATCGACCCCCGGTATAGCTCATAAACCCAACCTCTCCATGTATTACAATGGACGCGAGACAAACTAAACAATTCAATTACAGTTCAAATAACCAAAATTTACACTTCAAATATCCTAAAGATGGTTTCTGTCATTTTAGGCAGTTTTTATCTTGATGATTTAATTTCAATTGTTCGTTTTTTTAAAATAAGTTTACTTTTAGTTAGTTATTTGATGCTACATCATGATTGACAGTTTCTCTGAGTGAAGTTGTCACTGAGGCACTAACAGACTTTTTTGGGGGGGACTAGATTGGAGCTTTAGCTTTATACATTTTCATAACTTTTTAATTAACAATTTAATTAACAATTCACCAACATGATGAATTGTTCTGCATAGGGATGCAACTATACCATTTTTTCAGAACCAATCCGATATTAAAATTTCTGAGTATCGGTTGATTAGGGTTGGGCGATGTCACCTAAATTGGCAGCTGGCGATGTGTACAGTAAAACATCGCAATGGCCGATGATATCGTCTGGGGGGTGAGCGGAGTGAGGAGCAGATTTTTTTTAAAAGTCGGAGCGTTGGGGTTTTCACTCGCTCCGAGAGCGCTCAACTACCGCTCCATCACGAGTACAATTCATGCCAACGGGCCGGTACATGATGGCTACATTTTAGCCAGAACTAGAGCTTAGATCGGCTCAAAAAATCAAGCCCGAGTCCGTGCACCCGACAGACCGGCCCTGCCCGACACATTAACTGTAATTATGAGCCCGATTTAAACCCGACCATTTTTGAATATGCATTGGCGTTCTGAGGAGAATGAGCCTGTAATAACTAATGAGCGGACCGGTGAGCTCAATAATCCGCAGGCACGCACTCATGAACCCACCGGTAAAATGATGTTCGTTCAAATCCAGCTCAGACATGACAAATCTGTAGCTTACTATACTTGTTGTATAGCCTGACAAGCCAGACCCACATCAAGATGTTTGGTCTGGAAACTCACCATAGACAGGGCTCAATCCGAGGGGCGGGATAAACGGTTGTCTTTTAAACTCCCTCTTCACGCAATAGGATAGCGCTACAACCAATCAGAGCAACGAAGGTGAAACAGAGCTTATTAATAGATTAAACATTTGTCGAATCAGGTCAGCAAAACTCTGAACACATCTTCCCTTTTTAGGAATGACTTGAGTGTCGTTCTTTTCTCAGAGAAAAGCTTAACTCCAAGTCTTCCAGAGTCGCGGTCAAAGCTGATTCGAAAGAGCGACGTTCACCAGTTTCTGTGTTTACTAGAAGCACGCAAACGCAACTCGCCCGTCATCATTATGGCCCCGTTTTACATTATGGCATTTACTGTGAATGGAGAAACTCATAACCTGCATGCATGAAAATAAGCTTCACATTTCACTCTGAAACCTGGATCGTATTTATTTAACTGAATGAATCTCTGAATTTGTGTTAATCACCATGGACAAATTGCAGTTCTGGATTTTTTTGGGCTACTCAAATTGAATTGTGGAATCGTGAAAGCCCTAATTGAACCTCTAACATCATCTTTTACATTTATCTGAAACTGCAAAGTGAGATTTCTGCTCCTGGTGGAAGACAATGGCATGTCAATTAAAGCTTGTGCTATTAATGTCAGGGCTTGTTTGATTGCTTCTACTTTCTGAATGGGGCTCTGTTAAACAGGGCTTTAACAATATAGGGGCTGTTGTACTGACAATGATTGACAGTATTTACTGTTTGGATATTTTCGGCTGTTGCTCACCCATCTAACCTGCCCCTTTCACTAATAAAGATTACTGATCCATCATTCTCATTTTACATAAGGCATGGTGTGGTTTTGACATGACAAACAGCATAGTGGTCTGGGAGTGGGAAGTGCTTTGAATAGTAACATTTAGTACTGAAGAGCCAATGGGCTGATGTTAGGCAGCTGAAGAGGTCAAGGGAAGGGATGTGGCTACAGGAAGTGCCTCTCAGAGGTCTTGTATCCTGTCTGTCCTGGTTACATTTGCAACTTTTTCAACAGCTGTGCTGTGCTCCCGCTCGCTCTAACCATGGGAGCTCCCTGGGTGGGGCAGCGGGAGGCTGTTGCTTACAGATCCAACACAATGAGTCTGTTGTAGTTCACCATAACACATGGAAGATGGGTACATCCTAACAGTTATCTGCAAGACCACAGATGTGCACGTACATGTTTGTTGTTTTTATAACTGTATTGTGGTAGCTTTTTTTTATGCACCTCATTTGGACACTTTATTTTTGGGTAATTTTATGATGGCTATAGTTGTCATTGCATGCACTAATGTAGTGGTTAGTTTAAATGTTTGGTCACTTGTTACAAAAACTCATTATTAGTAGATCTCGCAATCTCCAGCTGATTATCTGGAGAGTAATTTTTACTTATACATTAAAGGCTGTACTTATTTTCTCAGTTAGGTTAAAAAGCATGTGAATGCATTATGGGTAGTCTACATCTTAGTGGTTCTCAACAACCTTTGTTACTCCAAAGCCTTCCATATTCTACAACAATATTTGAAGACTCGCATAAGCTGTTTGGTGTGTCTTGTAACATTTTTCTTAAAGTACAATATGTAGGTGTGTCCATCGATTCAAATAAGTAATTAAACTAGTTATAATTCAATTTTAAATTATTAAATTTCAATCTTTTTTTTTTTTCTTTTTTTTTGATTGCTGAATGTTCTTCAGGGATCCCAATTTGAGTTTACATGGCTTTACCAGTCGTTTGCTGGTTAAAAAAAATAATGAATTTACTAAATTTTTTCAGGTCTAGAAACTACAGTTTTTAAAATAAAGCTACCTCCTATATCCATGTTTTCCAAGATACAGACAGATTTTGATGATGGGGTGCTTTCAAATAAGACACATTCAGTTGTTTTAGCTTCATTTAAAGCATGTTTTGTCTTATTGTAAATCATTTAAATTTGCTGTTGTCACCATTTCCTTTTTCACAATTTTTTCTCTCCTTTTCCCCCTTAATTACATAATAATTAGATAATATAGGTTATTAAATCTGCATACATAATTATAATTTTTTGCTGTTGAAACTATTTTCAGATGGAGTATAGAAGATCCATACTCCGAGTCTCTCCTGTCAGATATTTGTTATCATTATGAACTTGATACTTTTTATTTCCAAACTAATGTCAGTTTCTCTTTTTGTTGCAGGTACCCCTTCTCGAAGTTTCTCGACTTCTCGAACGTCTGGCCACAACCAATATCTGGCATGGATTAGTCTCTAATATCTACTAGCTGTCTCATTGGTGTTTTCAGCCTTAATTTCTCTATTGCCCTTTTCACAAATTTTTGGAGTAGTTGTGACCCAGTTCCACCCCTGCTTCACTGCAGGCCTTCCTGAGCCCTGAGCACCAGCAGCTGCGTCCTGCCTCAACTTCCTGTCCTTGGTCCTGCAAGGCTAAGCTTGTCCACTCCCCGCCCCCCACATACACAATTACACACATAATCATCTTCCTGGCACACTGCTGGTTGAAAGTTCTTCAGATCCCACTTCCTGGTGCAGCCCAGCACTATGACCTCCATGTCCAGTCTGTTCTCCTTCACCAGCCCAGCGGTGAAGCGGTTGCTGGGATGGAAGCAGGGTGACGAGGAGGAAAAATGGGCAGAAAAGGCTGTGGATGCCCTGGTAAAGAAACTGAAGAAGAAAAAGGGCGCCATGGAGGACTTGGAGAAGGCCCTCAGCAGTCCCGGGCAACCAAGCAAATGTGTGACCATCCCCCGGTCACTCGACGGGCGGCTACAGGTGTCCCACAGGAAAGGACTCCCTCACGTCATCTATTGCCGTGTGTGGCGCTGGCCTGACCTACAGTCCCACCACGAGCTCAAACCCCTCGAGGTGTGCGAATATCCATTTGGTTCCAAACAGAAAGAAGTGTGTATCAACCCATATCACTACAAAAGAGTTGAAAGTCCAGGTAAGTCATGACTGGTGTGTTCGTATTGATGATTTTAACATGCTGATTTGATGCTCAATCTAATGCATATCAATCTGTTAAATGCTTTGGAGACAGAAACACCCCTACAATATTAAACCCTTACTGACCCTAAACTTTTGAATAGTAGTATATTTTTCAACCAATTGCTATTTATTCTTAGCAATTTAATATTTTTTGGCAAAACATGTTAAAACTCATTTGAACAATCACACATCATTAATTCCTGTGTTGCTTGGTGTACCACCATGACACCAACCTGCACCTGAACTGGCACAAATTCAAAACCGAAACTAAAATGTGCATGGCCGCACAGAGCGCGCATTTATGGGAAAACTATCAGTTAAATCAAAAAGTCAAAAAAATCAACCTGCCCCTTTGAAAGTGAAAGTGCCCTGTTTGACCCAAGTCCCCCCCACCCCCAAACGTAATTTTTTACCGAGGGGGACCCCCCGCCCCATTTCATTCACTATGCCTAACAGAGATCAAGTTAGAAGCAAACAAACAAACCTCCACGTTTTAAATACAATAACACGAATAGTTGAACGACCTATTATGGTGACATAAAATAAAACGTGGCACTATTGCCCCATACATTAGATCTCCTTTTTAACCCGCTTAGAAAAGTGCCACGGTCAGTGATACCGGTATTACTGATATTGTCACACGTCAGTGGGAAAATTTCCTCACAGTCACATCCCTAGTCAATGTATATGCACCCAGTGAGGATATTTGGCCTGCATATCCAGTGGTATAGACCGTGTTGACTATCAGATATCCTTTTCCTCCAGAGGCCCTCTGATCTCTGTAACCTCTGTTGCCCTCTGCTTGGATTGAGATGTGCACTGTATTGAGCTTTTCAAGGGCAGATATCACATGTCACTCAGGAGAGAAAACACATTTCTGTTGAAACTGGAAAACTGATCTGTTGTGCCTTAGCTATTACCTTGGAGCCTGAGCCAGCCAATTGGCACACAGATGTCAATGATGCTGTATTCTTCTTCTTTTTTTGTCATAAATATTTAAAATGTAATGTCAGAATGATCTGTTAGGATGTTTAAAATGTTATCATCTTTTCACAGTGCTTCCTCCAGTTTTGGTGCCACGACACAGCGAGTTCAACCCTCAGCACAGTCTTCTGGTGCAGTTCCGCAACCTGAGTCATAATGAGCCTCACATGCCTCTTAACGCCACCTTCCCAGAGTCTTTCCAGCAACACAGCGGAGGGAGCTCTTTCCCCATCTCTCCAAACTCGCCCTACCCTCCGTCTCCCGCCAGTAGTGGCACCTACCCCAACTCTCCTGCAAGCTCTGGGCCATCCAGCCCCTTCCAGCTCCCAGGTACACACAACATCAGTCAGGATATTGATAGATCTTTCGGGATGTTTTTGCCAGTGGCAAACTGATATTTTTATTTTCTTTGCTGCTGCAATCGCGAATGGATGTGTGACGCTGAATGATAAACCTGTGATATGACGGTGAGTTGTGCAGTGTCAATTGCTGTCACTAAACAATGGAAATGCCAGCTAAGCAGCACGCCAAAGCCCAGGGACTTCGGTCCTGCTGGTGGGTGCCCATCACTTGGCACTGGCCCACACTTCCTCTATTCTGCCTCAGAGTGATTTGCTGATGCCTGCATCCGTAGGCAGGGTGCACTCAGGCAGAAGCACAACAATGTTTTATAGTGGGTTAGAACTAAAGCTGGTTTTATTCATAGAAATTGCTTGATTCATTGCACCATCTGATCTGCTTCAGTGATTAAACAATGAAAGTACTAGACGCTTTGATACATATGGCATGTTCATTGTGAATATAATTTATACAGTATAAGGTCCTTTTTGTGTCAACAACAGTCTTTAGTGGGCTTAACACTAGCGCAGTTCACTATTGAGTCTGTTTGGAAAAGTTAATACTTTCATTTAGCAAGGATGAATTCAATGAATCATTAAGTGATAGTAAAGACATATATTACAATTTTTTTTTTTATTTCAAAATAAATGCTGTTGTTTTGAGCTTTATATTTCTCAGGAGAATCCTGAAGAAATATTTATCTACAAAAAAAACATGACAACTATAAACAAAACAACTGTTTTCAACATTAAAGGGGTATTTCACCCAGCAATTTGAATTGGATGTTTATCTGCTTACCCCCAGGGCATCCAAGATTTCTTCAGTAGAACACAAATTACGATTTTTAACTCCAACCTTTGCAGTTTGTCAGTCGTATAATACATATGAATGATAACAAATGAGAGTATGAGAACTACCAGAGAGAAAAAAACATGTGCACACAAATCCATATTAAACCACTTCTGGTAAGTGAGGTCAGTCAGTGTACACGATATGGTGTAGAGATATACAGTCACTGACAAAAGTCTTGTCGCTTGTGTACAAATTGACCTAAAGTGCCGCTGAAATATATTTCTAATCAAGATTTTTTTACAAGAAATGGCTCATTTTAATCCCACCAGCTTTTGTGATAATGTTTCAGTGAAAAACTAAACTTTCAAAAAGTATTCTAATATTCACAGCTTGGTAAAGCCCATTGAGTCAATTTTTGCAAAGACGTAAATGTTGTCATCTTGTCATATGAGCTTCACCTGTGACTAATAATGGATCAATTAGGTCTCAAGTGTGTATAAAAAGAACCCCAGTACGCTAGACCTTCACATCAACTGCAACTAGACCTCTGCAAACATGCCTAAGATTCACCCAGAGACTAAAGTTTTGATTATCAAGAGGCTGAAGACCAGATCCACTGCTGATGTGGCAGACACCTTCAATGTGTCTCAGCGTCAAGTACAGAGGATAAAAAAAGATTTGAAGAGACTGGAGATGTTTTTGACAAGCCCAGGTCAGGCAGACCCCACAAGACAACTGCTCGAGAGGACCGTTTGTTGGCTCGAAAATCCAAGGCCAGCTCATTTTCCACTGCAGCAGAGCTCCACGAGACCTGGTCACCTGAAGTCCCTGTGTCAACCAGAACAGTTTGTCGGATTCTGTCTCGAAATGGCCTCCATGGTTGCATCAGTGCCCAGAAGCCAGCACTAAACAAAAGACAATTGAAAAACCATGTGGGATTTGCCAAGGCCCACAGCCTGCTAAAAGGATGGACGCAGGAAAAGTGGCAGAAGGTGGATTTTTCAGATGAATCTTCTGTTGAATTACACCACAGTCGCTGCAAATATTGCAGGAGACCTACTGGTGCCAGAATGGATCCGAGATTCACCCAGAAAACAGTGAAGTTTGGTGGCGGAAAAATCATGCTCTGGGGTTACATCCAGTATGGGGGTGTGCGAGAGATCTGCAGGGTGGAAGGCAACATCAATAGTCTAAAATACCAAGAAATCTTAGCTACCTCTTGTATTCCCAACCATAAAAGAGGCCAAATTCTGCAGCAGGACGGTGCTCCATCGCATACTTCCATCTCCACATCAAAGTTCCTCAAGGCGAAGAAGATCAAGATGCTCCAGGATTGGCCAGCCCAGTCACCAGACATGAACATCATTGAGCATATGTGGGGTAGGATGAAAGAGGACGCATGGAAGACGAAACCAAAGAATATTGATGAACTCTGGGAGGCATGCAAGACTGCTTTCTTAGCTATTCCTGATGACTTCAATAAATTGTATGAATCCTTGCCAAACCGCATGGATGCAGTCCTTCAAGCTCATGGAAGTCATACAAGATATTAAATTTGGATCTCACAGCACCACAACTTAATTTGCTGACATATTTTTGTATTTGCAGTAAATTTGTTCAATTTCTGTATAGGCGACAACTTTTGTCTTGCCGAAATTTGACCTTTCTGTCTTGATTAAATGATAAATATTTTTTCTGTGAAAATTATTTATTTCAGTGGATTAAACATCATTTGGGAGGGTTTTAGCTTTTCATATGAGCTATTTCTAACACCAATGAATTAATTAAAAGTCAGGTTACTATCAGGTATTTCTAGAAAATAGATAAGCGACAAGACTTTTGTCAGGGACTGTAGCCTAGAAATCTAGACGCACCCTAGCGGCAGCAAATCTAATCTGCCCCGAGTATCGTCTAGCAACTCTCAATACACGTCTGAGCTGTAAAAACCAAACTCTGGTCAGGCCAATCTCATCGTGTATACAGTCGGTGGGCAGGGCTTAACATAATGACGGCCGAGTTGCGCTCACGTGCTTCTAGTAAACACAAAGGCTGGCGAACGGCGACCTTTCAATTTAGCTTTGACCGCGACTCTGGAAGACTTGGAGTTGAGCTTTTCTCTGAGAAGAGAACAAAGAACGGCACTGAAGTCATTCTTAAAAAGGGAAGATGTGTTTGGAGTTTTGCTGACCGAATACGGCGAAAGTTTAATTTGTCTACTAGCTCCGCTTCACATTGCTCTGGTTGGTTGTAGCGCTATCCTATTGCATGCAGAGGGAGTTTGAGAGAGAACCGTTTATCCCGCCCCTCGGATTGAGCCCTCTCAATGGTAAGTTTCCAGACCAAACATCTTGATGTTGGTCTGGCTTGTCAGGCTAGTAGAGATACGCACAAGAGATCACTTCCAGCCCTTGCGTAATTGCACCATTTATGTACCGGATTTTCCGGACTATAAGTCGCTCCGAAGTATAAGTCGCATCAGTCAAAAAATGCGTCATGAAGAGGAAAAAAACATATATAAGTCGCATTACGGCAGAGCGGGAGCCGCGTGCGCATGCGAGCACTCACTCGTGCCCGCTCACTGTAAATAACCGAGCAGAAGAAAGAAAGTTTGAAGTGAGTGAGAAACTTGTAAGGGACTGACTAACTGTAATGAAGAAAAAGAAGAAAGCTACTTGCGAACTGAAAGCAAGATGGCCAGAGCGGAAGGAACGAGTCCACAGACGCTTGAACTCTCTGCCGGGAGAGGCTCAGCCGCGCGAGACGAACTCTGTGTGAATCTTTCTCCGCCGCATATTTTACTGCATGCAGTTTGTATTTTGCAAAAATGATTTTCTTTATGGGGGCATTTTGTTTGTGTTCAGTCTTTCTAAGTTGTTGTCTTTAAGTTAATATTTCAGTTGAGAGTTTTTTTTTTTTTTTTTTTTTTTTTCCTGTTTTCAGTAGTTTTTTTCAGGGGGAGGCTACAGGAGCAGCATAGAGCGCCCTCTCGCAGCTATATGTTATTCTCGTCAGTCAGTATGAATTAAATTTGATATACAAGTCGCACCTGACTATAGTCGCAGGACCAGCCAAACTATGAAAAAAAGTGAGACTTATAGTCCGGAAAATACGGTACATTGACTTACCGTAAGTGATTGTGCGCTGAAGGCTGTCGGACATAGTGGTGCATTAGAGGTAAAAAATTATATAAATGCTGTTCGGTCTCGTGTCTTAAAACATCAATGTGTTGTCAAAAGCTGCAGTGTTTAATATGCATTTGTAGTACATGTTTTTTTATTCTCCTAGATGCATGTTACCATTCACATGCATTATACAACTGACAGACTACAATGGTTGGAGTTAAAAATCTTTATTTGTGTTCTACTGAAGAAACATAGTCACCTATATCTTGGATGTTCTGGGGGTAAGCAGGAAAACGTCAAATTTTTAGTTTTGGGTGAACTATCCCTTTAATAATAAGAAGATATCTTTCTTGAGCACCAAATATCATTTATAACATTAGTTATGTGATCATATTAAATTAGTACACTAAAGACTAGAGTAATGATGTTAAAATACTTTTTTGGCTTTACCATCACAGGAATAAATAACTATTTAATTAAAATTATAATAATATTTCACAATATTAGCCTTGGTGCGCATAAGACTTGTTTTAAAAACATTTAACTGACCCCACTCTTAAACAGTAATTTAATTCAGGGATAATGGTGATTCATTCAGATTGATCTGTTTTACTTGTTCATCTAAAAAAAGCTACTAATTTGATATGGCTGATCCACCAGACAAGCAATATGACAGTGCTCTTTTCCTTTGGCTTTATTAAAGTTGTCTGGAAAGTAGTAACATTTAACTTAATTAAAATTCTCCTTCCATTAGATAATGTCTTCCAAGGATTTAGAGCCAGAGGTGTTTTTTAAACTACATTTTTTTATTACCTATAAACAGTTTCTGGAAGAGATTGTAATTTTCTGTTGTTTGGGACATCCAGTGGTTGCGTTCATATAGATTGTGAAACAAATTCTGCCTATATGTATGTCCAAATACCACATTCCGAATATAAGACAATGTTTTTTTGTTTTTTTCTTAGAAACTCATCTGGAAAAAAAACGGTTTTGTCTTATATTCAGGGTCTAGACTCTTACATGTCATTATTACACCCGCAACAATAGGTGGTGGGTGCCAAATGCATGTGAAACGAGTGTGCCAAGAAATATGGTGTGCCGGAGTGTAATGTTAGCAACAAAAAAAATGCAAACAGTCAAAAGAAAAGCTTACCGTTTAAAGCCCTATTCGGACGGTATTAGTTTAACGTGGAGAGGTGGGGTGAAGTAATTATTACCAAATTATTACCATCACATTATTCTCAGTGATTTTTAGTCCCATCCAAATGTGCCATCTTATGAAAATCTTGTCTTATAATAAATAACAGTAATAAACAATCATGCCATATATTCACACTTGCCAAGAATATACTTTCAACAAAAAGGTCCACTTTAAATGTTTTTTTTTTTTGTTCCTGTGATTGTTTCCACATCTGGCATATCTGTATGACTTGTACTGTGGTAGGTGTTTGATGTAAGAGATTTGTGAAATCTGACACTAAAAGGTTTCCATAAGATGCGAAGCAGCTTCCTGTAAAGAATAATCAGAATTGAGACTCTAGGGGATTGCAGTGGAAGCCCATTTGTTTGCTTCATCATCTGACCACTCTCTCCCTCTCTGGTGTCTCTTTACCAGCTGATACCCCTCCTCCTGCCTACATGCCTCCAGATGAACAGATGGGACAGGACGGTTCTCAGTCCATGGAGACTGGCAGCAGCATGGTTCCTCAGAACATGCCTAGAGGGGGTAAGAAACTATTAACGTCCTAATTGAAAGTGTCCCAGGTGTGATATATAAAGAGCTCCCACAAAAAGTTTCATGTAGCTTGGTCATTTAAAAACTATTTGTCATGGCTTGTTTTTTTGTAGAGGAAATATTGCCCTATATAGCCAAAGGTCTTGCAGAAGCAGACTTTTGACTAAATTTGGTACACTTGGCAACTCATTCAGGCCAAGACCCACCCAGTTGGACAGAGAATACTACACTGAACAAAATAATAATTGTAACACTTTTTTGTTTTTCCTGCATTTTTCATGAGCTAAACTCAAAGATCTAAGACTTTTTCTATGTAAACAAAAGGCCCATTTCGCTCATTATGTCCACAAATCCACTAAATCTGTGTTAGTGAGCACTTCTCCTTTGCCAAGATAAACCATCCACCTCACAGGTCTGACATATCAAGATACTGATTAGACAGTAGAGGTCGACTGATTAATCTGTTTTGCCTATTAATCGGCGCTGGTAGCTGATTGGTGGAACGGAGTTTTTCCGGTTTGCGTCCGTTGCAGGACCGGCTGAGAAGGTTGCGCTGTCATTACACAAAAGCCTACGAGAACTCTGAGAAGGGTCTCCTGGCATTATATAGCACGAGAGCGGCCTCTAGAGGCCAAATACAACTATCTCTGACGTTGTTTAACACATGAGGCTGCACGCTGACAACATCTGATGCACGTTTAAAACACAGAAAGGGAAACGGTATGAATACAAAACACTTCAGAACATGTTACCAAATCATTATAATGCTTTAGCAGGGAAAGAGCAGCAGGATGTATGTACTTTGTCGTCAATGGCTGATAGGACGCGAACATTAGCAGTAACGGTTAACCTCAAGCAGTTAAAACGATGTAACAACTAGTAATGTGAGAAACCAGACTATATGGTCATGCATCCGATTCGATTTCAGTTCATATTTTGTTTATTTGATTAGAAAACAGTCAAGTGTTCTAAAAAAGCAAACTGTTTGGATTTATATGAAATGATAACACTTAATATAATACAATAATATTACATTTTTAACATTGTTACATTTTACAAGTTAATAAATGCTGTAGAAGTATTATTCATTGTTATTTTTATCTGTTAACCTTTTTATGCTCTATGAACTAACATGAATGATTATGGTACAGTTGTATTTTATACTTTTTAATGATGATGTAAGCGGGTCACCAAAAAAATCGGATATAGTCACCAAATTGGAATTGTGCATCAAGACCTGGAGTGTAAAGACAATAGAGAGTAACTGCGCCTCTTGCTACCCCAGTTAGATTCCTAGCTCGAGGTGTTTTGCCAATTCTGTTCCCCCACAATTGACGGCGAACTTGACGAGCATTTGTGCAAAATTGTGTGCGTTGTTTCTTCCGAAATGTGTTACAATGGTTGATCCAGTACTTTTCTGCTTCAATCCTGCCCAGCGAATGTCCTGTTGAGGAGTATTTTTGAGGATTTATCGAGGATAATTTTTTTACTTGTGTCGAACTCTGCTATCTGCGCCCATCCGCGGTTGAGTATATTTTGAAGCTGTGCAAACACGTCAGATGTGGAAATTCAAGTATTCCCTGGGCTTTGGGATTTATAGGTACACTGTGTCATTTTTGCCACTTTTTAGCAGTTAATAAACAAAACTGTATAGGCCTTTCAGAAGAACATAGTAGCCGGAGGCTCCTCTGTGCTTTATGTATATGGCGTCATGCAGGTACTGGGATACTCTGCAGCGGTCATTATTCTGCCCATGCTGAAATAGAATATAAAACGGCCATTCTCTAATTTTATAGGTGTTTTTGGAAGATGCATTGATTATGTACTCACTCACATAAATTTTGAACAAAAAGTAGTTGCATTGTGTACCTTTTAAGAATCCAAAATAATTAGAATCAATTAAAAACCCAGCCTTAAAAAAATTAGTAAAATGACCAACAACAGTTCACTCTTTGTACTTAACATCTGGGACTTAACATTTAGCAAATTAAATGAATGTTTTTTTGTTTTTTTTAGCAACCTGGCACTTTAGAAACAAAACTTCTAATAGACCAAAATAAAACCTGTACATAGCAATTGTGGAAACCCAGACAGTCCGATTGTAGGTCAAAAAATTGAGAAAGCTCCATGCATGTTACACAAAAATGGCAATTCACACCAACAACTTCTGTAGTTAAAACGTTGTCATCAAGACTTAGGCAACCAGAGTTTGCTTGTTGTAATCGTTAAATCCCTTTGGCACAGTATCCCCCTCTAATCTCTCCAGTGTGTTTATCTAGCTGATGTGGTGAAGTGTCTGAGCGAGTTGAAACAATAGATGGATTAAGCTCAAGGTCTTGTTTTATTTTCGTCTTTCAGATGTGCAGCCAGTGGAGTATGAGGAGCCCAGTCACTGGTGCTCTATTGTGTACTATGAGCTGAATAATCGTGTGGGAGAGGCTTACCACGCTTCTTCCACCAGCGTGCTGGTCGATGGATTCACTGACCCATCCAACAACAAGAACCGCTTCTGCCTGGGCCTGCTCTCTAACGTCAATCGCAACTCCACTATTGAAAATACCCGCCGCCACATTGGCAAAGGTATGCATGCAGTTATTATGCACAAAGTTCTTGTGTGCCATGCTTTTTTTCACTCAGTCCTCGAAATCCAGTAAGGCTTACGAAACCTTCCCAATTCTTTAGGATTCGAATGATTATTAAAAGTTTATTGTTTTCGTGCTTGCTGTGAATGGCTTTTTAAAAGCTTTCAGATGATTCAGGGTGGGTGACCTACCTGGTTGAATAACAAAGAAGACAATTAATTGTGTCAATATTACAATAACAATTCCTCATCTCCACACCTAACAAGTAAGATAAATGGTCTCAAACTAATGTGTTGGATTACAAAAGTGAATCATTGATATTATGATTCGCTATGGAGTTATATCACAGGAAAACCTACAAGATCTTTAAGAAATGTGCAGCTGTTTATTGAACCAAATATTTATTCATGTTTAGTGGTTGAATTTGTTTTGAGAATATTTCAGAAGTACTACATCTATCCTGTATTTGACCCTTCAGGTGTCCACCTGTATTATGTTGGAGGAGAAGTGTATGCAGAGTGTCTGAGCGACACCAGCATTTTCGTCCAGAGTCGGAACTGCAACTATCATCATGGCTTCCATCCCACAACTGTCTGCAAAATCCCCAGTGGCTGCAGCCTCAAGATCTTCAACAACCAAGAATTTGCTCAGCTGCTTGCACAGTCTGTCAACCATGGTTTTGAGGCCGTCTATGAGCTCACCAAGATGTGCACCATCCGCATGAGCTTTGTAAAGGTAAGAGTATGACCACAGACGATTAGTATTCAGATTGTCATTCAATTCAAATTCAATTCATTTTGACATTTCGGGGAGTAATGGTGTGTGCGCACCAAACGCAAATGTAATTGTATGCACGAGTAGATTGTATACAAAATCAATGCAAAGATGCAAATTCGCACCGGGAGATGTGAATGACGGTTCATTTCAAGTTGAGCTGAAAATTTGCATGCCGCATTATCGCAAGTCATTCAGCTTATTGACATATCTGGTTTGAAAGCTTATCAAACTGGGCATCTATCATCATCAAGTAGCGCTAGAAGCAGTTGTCATCCAGGCACAGTTCTCCCTCGAGAATACTGAAATTCACAGTTGTGTGCACCTCTGGATGGTCCTGTGAACCCAGACAAGTCAACATTTGGCTTTCCGGCGTATTTGGGAATTACACAACAGATACAGCTGTAATAGTTATTACCTTCAATATGTTTGACGGATACAATGGCAGAAAGAAATGATGTTGATGATGTGTGTGAAAACACTACTCATCGCGCTGTTTTTATTCACACAAGTGACGCACAAAACAAGTTATCCCGTGAATAAACTAGTGAGTAACACGATGTAAATGTTTACTTCGCTTGGGTGTGCACACACCATAAGAACCAGGGCGTTTCAAGGAGGCACGGGAGGCAGAGCATCCTCAAAAAACTGGATGAGAAAATAATCTATATCAAAAAAATAAATATGCAAATATTACAAAATGTGACATTATAAAGTGTCTTTATAAAAAAAAACAGTTCTGTAGACTGGACATGCGAAACATTATTGGATAATTCTTATAACTGACATTTCTCTTGGCCAAACGGAAGCTTAGCACTTGCGTCAGAATCCTGAAGCGCACCGCGTCAACTGAGCTCGCCATTGAATGAGACGCCTGGCTACCATGCGAGTCTGACGGATGGAAGGAAGCAAGCTTAGTGTTCAATTCAAGCATGGGTGTAGATCAGACTGGGGACGGGGGGACGTGTCTCCTGCACTTTAAAAAAAGTGTATTTTCATCCCCCGCACTTTTACTGGGTCTCCCTGATCCTAGTCAGCCCGCTCCGAGCAGGATTCGAACCGGTGTTACTTGCGCAAGGGCGTTTAGCTTTGTGAATTAAACTTGTCTGACTGTGTTTACTGAGCTTGATGACTGATAAAAATAAGTTAACTATTAATGTGACAACATTAAGTGTAACTAATCTAGTAATGGATCCATCCTTTTACTTTTTCGATTTTTCTTTAATATCTAACTTGTTTTTTAAAAATATTTTAGGGCTGGGGCGCCGAGTATCACAGACAAGATGTGACGAGCACTCCTTGCTGGATAGAAGTTCATCTCCACGGACCCCTTCAGTGGCTGGATAAAGTCCTTACACAAATGGGTTCTCCCCTGAACCCCATCTCTTCTGTCTCATAATGATGGGCCCCTCTGGGCTGGGAGGATTTTGTTGTGAATTTTTATTTTATTTTTAAGCATTTTTCTTTTTCTTTTTTCCTTCACTTTTGAAAGAAAAGGAGGTCTTAAGGGCTGAACTGTTTACACTACCTGCAGAAGAGTTAGCGAATCCTGCAGCGGTCAGAACGAGAAGAATGAACTGGGGCTACAAGCACATCTGGCAGAGGAAAATTCTAGGCAGTTACACAAAATGGACTAACTACTGCTTTAGCAATTGCCTTCATGTTTGTTTGTCTGTTTGTTTGTTTTTTTTGCATACAATTGTTTTAAAATGATGCTTGTATGACTGATTTTCTCTAACTGTAGGTAATCTAGTAGATGAAACTGACATGCTTTCATGTATCTCTACTTCACTTTACACCAGTTGAAAATGGCAATTTCCTAGTTCTATGAGAATCTTTTTAATGTCTAATCCCTGTTATTCGCAAGGCATTTTTCCCTTTATATGTTTACTGTTAGACTCAAAGCTCATTACAAATGTTTCCTTTTTATAGCATCTGTTGCCTTTAGGCAAGTCAAAGTTACTGCTTTTAAATAAAGTTCTTTTATCTGATGAATTCATCGTCATTGGACATGTTTTTCAGTATTTTATACTTTGATATTTGGAAACTGTTATTTTGAAAGTATATATGCACTATAAAGATTATGCTTCAGCTTTTAGTGATGAAATCCACAGCAGTGTGATCTGTCCATGCATTTTTGTTTTTCTGTCCTTTACAAGCAGAAAACAAAGCAGAAAGCACGGTTTATAAATCAGTAATATAGAAAACACAAAATTGCATGTGTACAGTTGATTTAAGTGTAGTAGATATGTATTTTGTAAGCACTGCATGATTGTGCTCTTTATACACATCCCTAGTGGAATCAGTGGGCATGGAGACGGAGCTGGACCATGATGTCTGTTATTTGGTTCCCTCTACTGGACAAGTAGTATTTTTAGTACCAGGCTTTCTTTTAAAATCACAGTTCAGACATCATCAATTTTATGTATGTACTTACAGTGTTGACGTTTTTGAACACCCTGCTATTTTGCAATTTCTCGCACTTCGAGATCATGGAGGGGTCTAAAATTGTCATCGTAGGTGCATGTCCACTGTGAGACTTGAGATGATCTAAATCTCTAGAGATTTTTTTTAAACTATATTTGTAAGATATAGCTGCAAATAAGTATTTGAACACCTGAGAAAATCAATGTTAATATTTGGTACAGTAGCCTTTGTTTGCATTTACAGAGGTCAAACGTTTCCTGTAGTTTTTCACCAGTGCTGCGTTCCAGTTAGTTTTTATCATGCCCTTTGCTTGCGAACTTCACTCCGTCTCCTTCACTCAGATGTGCGTCATTGCTTCCGTTGCATGAGTGCCCACTACTGGCGGAACATTTGCAGTAGGCGGAACTGGAACGCCCTAAGCCAGGGCTATTCAAATCTTACCCTGGAGGGCCAATGCACTGCAGAGTTTAGCTCCAACCCTGACTAAACACACCCACCTGTGATTTTCTAATGATCCTGGAGACATTGATTAGCATGTTCAGGTGTGCTTGATTAAGGTTGGAGCTAAACTCTGCACTGCAATGGCCCTCCAGGGTAAGATTTTAATAGCCCGGCCCCAAGCCCTTGATCACTTGGAATCCATTATGGAGTTGATTTATTATGTATTTCTTTTCCCTTTACGAAATTGTTCAAAGCATCAGTTGTTTGTGGTGGGGTAAATTAAACGTGATATGCGGTGATGTCACAATCGCGTTGCATTGTGGGATATGAAGCTACCTGAAGTGTACATATGAAGTAGACTCGCTCCCTCGGTCAAAATCGAGAGAGCAAGGCTCTGTCCATATAAACTTCCCATGTCCACTTCATGAAGTAGGACGCACTTCAAAATGGCAGCGGGGATTCCTCTGAGGGGAAGTGCTTATGGAAGTTTGCAAGTGTGTGTCTTAAAGTGGAGTGGAACGCAGCACAGGTTTTCACACACTGCAGGAGGAATATTGGCCCACTCCTCCACACAGATCTTCTCTAGATCAATCCGGTTTCTTGCCCGTCGCTGAGAGAAACAGAGTTTGAGCCCCTTCCAAAGATTCTCTATTGAGTTTATGTCTGGAGACTTGTTAGGCCATGCCAGAAACGTATGCTTCTTACAGAGCCACTTCTTGGTTATCCTGGCTGTGTGCTTCGAGCCATTGTCATGTTGGAAGACCCAGCCTCGACCCATCTTCAATGCTCTCACTGAGGGAAGGAGATTGTTCCCCAAAATCTCGCAATACCTGGCCCTGGTCATCCTCTCCTTAAAGTTCTATTTTGGTCTCATCTGACCACATGACTTTCTCCCATGACTCCTCTGGATCATCCAAATGGTCAATGGCAAACTTAAGACGGCCCTGGATATGTGCTGGTTTAAGCAGGGGAACCTTCCATGCCATGCATGATTTCAAACCATGACGTCTTAGTGTATTACAAACAGTAACCTTGGAAACTGTGGTCCCAGCTCTTTTCAGGTCATTGACCAGCTCCTCCTGTGTAGTTCTGGGCTGATTTCTCTCCTTTCTTAGGATCATTGAGACCCCACGAGGTGAGATCTTGCATGGAGCCCCAGTCCGAGGGAAATTGACAGTCATGTTTAGCTTCTTCCGAAGGTGGTGAAAGTGGAACACCACATGTAACAAGGGAGCAGCCTGAACTCACTTTCTCCCAATATAACACGGTCAGTTCTTCTAGAAAGGTAGGACTGAAACCACTGCAGTGTTGCTCCTGATAGTCCAACTGTATTGTGGAGGCGGTCCAGGAGGATGGAAGAGGAAGATGTGATATGCCAGACCCAACAATGCAGAAGAGCTGAAGGCCACCATCAGAGCAACAACTGAGCAGTGCCACAAACTATGCTATGCTGCAGTAATTCAGGCAAAGGGAGACCGTATTCTATGTGTAATAAATGGATATAATATCCAAGTTTCACTTTTTGACAGGAATTAGTTAAATAAATCAGCTCTTTGATGATATTGTAATTATAAGGCAAGCGCCTGTATTATTTTTTATGAATATTTTACAGTTTACAGTTTACTAATACGTTTACTCGACAGCACTCGCCACACTCACGATAAAGTTCACGAGCCTCATAGCCTATTAAATTATTCAAATGTTTCAGCAAAGATTTGTAAATAGCTAAATATTACAATTGATTATAATCTAAATGTAACTTGTATTTACATTAATGTGCTTAATTTTATTATGTTTTTTAACGATGTATCCTATTTATTAATGGCTGCCTGCAACTGGCAAAATACTAGCAAATGTAAATAATGTATTTTTGTATTTTTAATGTATATATATATATATATATATATATATATATATATATATATATATATATATATATATATATATATATATATATATATATATATTCCATTCTATGGTATTGATGCAATTACGTAATTTATAAGACTCTTTAAAACCTCTCACGAACAGATGATTCTTTGTTGGATTTTAATCTATAAAATAATCCATAATTTATTAATGTTACCCTTGCAATTACTATATAAACATGTCATTGTGAAATTGATATATTTACTACATGTGCTTTCATTTATTTTGAAGTTATTTTTGTTTTTGGGACGATTTCTGTTCATTTATCAAGGATCACATCATGCCCGTCTAGTTGTATTTTGAAGATGTTTTTTTTTCCCCCAGTTTTTTTGCACTTTTGAAATAGTTTCATAAGGAATATTAATTAATTAATTAATTAATCTGCTACTTCTTTTAGCTAAATTTGATATAGCCTACATAAATGTAAATATTTTAATACATTTGTTTATTTAATAAAGCCAACATTCAACAATATGTACTAAAAAGAATGCTGTCAAAGGGGGTTTATATCTCTTATCTATTGTCTACTATAGTTTTTATTTAAACGTTTGATGGTTTAATATCTGTTGAATTACGTTTTTGTTTAGCAAATCTTCAAAAACCAATGAGCCGATTCGTGGAAACGAACGAACGAACTTGGCTAGTTGGGCTGGTGACTTTATCGAGCTTTTATTTTGAAATCGAAGGCGATCAGCGTTTCAAACTGCGGCTGTGCTGTCCTCACACTACTGGCAGGAACGAGCTCTCGCCGGAAGTGAGGTGGCCTTTCTCGAGAGCAAGCGAAAAATAAACACGTAGCCATCAAGTGGCTACGAGTACGACTACAAGAGATCGAAAGCAACCGGACTGCTTTAGATGGAAGGATAGAAGCACGACGCAGTAATAAGCAGAAAGACGCAACAGAGACCGTCTCTCTAAAGGGGAATTAGCGGATTCCTGCAGCTGTAGGTAAGACACAGTTCGTGTCATGTCGGTAGGACTGCTTTAGCTAGTCGGCCACTTCACTCCCGACTTCATACTTACCAACATATGCTTATTAAAACATGTCTTAGCGGTTAGTTTTTAGTTAGTATTTATTTTCTGTGTCGTAGATTAATAACAGCTGTCACTGTCGTTCGTAGCCTTCATTAATGGGTGCTTCTTTCAAACTGTCTGCAGCTAAGAGTTAAAAAAACGAACATTTAATGTAACTAAAGCTTTATTTGGTAACACTTTCTATGAAGGACATGCTTATAATGAATAATAGCTCAATTTATACTTATTTATAAGTAAATATTAGCATTCTATACATATATTTAAGACTTAACCTATACTACATTATAAGAACAGTAGTTATATAATTCATTTTCATTTTCTTTTTCAATGTGTATGCTCATAATACATTATACACTGATGTATGAGTATTAATTAGTCAGTGGTTTGGTTTCATATAATGTACTCATAAAGATGCAGCCTACATTGCAATGTTATATTATAGCTATGAAGTTTTAGTCATTGAGATTTATTTCTGCCAAATGAATCCATGTTGTGTTCTTGAGTACTTATTTGGAGTAAATTATACAGTTATTCACCTCTATAAATGCATCATTGATGATTTTAAGTAAAGTGAAAACCTAGGATGCTTTTTGTGTAAATGTAAGTAATTAACGAAATTTCCTGTAATAGAATAATGAAAAACATAGATATAATTGTTTTTTAATGTTGCATACTAGAAAAACACTGCAACAATATTTTTTAAGTATAATTTCAAATTGCTATAAGCAGTGCCATGCACATGGCTGAGGAAATATAGATTTTAACAAATCAAAATGACCATTCATGGCCTCTGATGCAAACATAATCCATTAGACATAATTGATATTTATAGTTGCTACAGCAAACTAAAAAAATGTCTCTGGGTCTATTTTATATTTGATAATTCATAAATTAGTGTATAATTAATTATGATCATGCACATTGAAAAAGGAAATGCATGACTTATAAATAATTATAAAAAAATCTAGTAGAAAAATCTAGTAGCTCTTCATTAGTCTTTATAATTATATTTCTAGATTCCTATTACATACCTATAAATGGGGCTATAATCCATTATAAGGATGGTCTTGATAGAAAGTATTACCCTTAATTTTAGTGTTTTCTGCTTTTGGTAAAACAGCTTGTAAACAATTGTGTCAGGTAACTGTACATCTACCTCAGAAAATCCATTCACTGTCCATAAACTGTATAGTTAGTGAGAGAATTTACTCTAGAGCCAAAAATGTTATATATTAGATAACATTATTAAAACGGCCTTGTATGCAATTGCATACAAATCCATTCTTAATTCATCTTAAATAATAATGTACCAGCTGACAGGGTTCACTGTGTAGTTTGCAGCATATGATTATGAGTAAACGCACCCCCTTAACATGTACGATATCCATGTATATTAAAATTAATAGATATTGCATCAACCTCATGAATAAGTTCTTACTCCAAGCTCAATTCAAAAGTTGGCAGCCCTACAGTCTGCATGTGTCACAGTTGTTTTGATGTAACAGCAATGTTTTCAGTTTTGATTCACAGTAAATGCTTACTCTACAAGTGCTGTGTGTTTAAGTAGCTTATTTGCTTCTGGGAATTAATGAGAATCGTTTATAAATCTGTTATCAACAAATGATAAAACAAAGCAATTAAAGGCACAAGATGTAAGATTTTTGGATTAAAATATTAAAAAAACCATTAGAACAGTTATATATTTTGTTGACTTTTGTACTTGCACAAATGTATCCAAGAATGTTTAAATTCAGAGAAATAAGAGTCTTTAATCGGGACCGCCTATCAATGACATCATACCCGTGTTATCTTTGATTTCTTTTTTTTATTTTGTAGAAACCATGGAAACACCAAAGATGCTTTTATATATCATGTGTTTTATTAGACAGGTCAGCAACTGTTGGGATACATTCATCGACATATTGTTATATAGCTCAACATGTTTAGTCTTATTGTTTAAATCTCGTTTTCTTGATTTATCTCCAGTACCATGTTTTACCATGCCTAATATCGATCTAACTTACTGCAGTGTGCAATAAGTGTCTGATAGTAACCACTGAGTAAACGCGCAAAGTAGCTTTATAACTTTGAAGCTAATGTACTAAATCATAAGATTTGTTTGTTTTCTCTTCTCTGTAGTGCAAGATGGTGCGAGCTACACTCGTGACGGGCATCAGTCTGGCGCTGACTGGCGCAGTCATTGCCCATGCCTACTTTCTCAAGCACCAGTTCTATCCGACTGTGGTGTACCTCACCAAAAGCAGCCCTAGTATGGCAGTAAGTGGCCGCTGATTTATTCAGTACCAAATGTTGATGGTAAGTCAGGTCGAAAATGTAAACTTTTTTTTTTTTGTATACTTTTTTCTTGGCAGGTTTTATACATTCAGGCTTTCGTGTTGGTATTCCTTTTGGGGAAATTAATGCGGAAGGTCTTTTTCGGGCAGCTAAGAGCTGCTGAAATGGAGGTTGGTATCTAAAATTACAAAGATAGTAAAAAAAATATATTTTTGTCATTCTCATTTGCATAATCTTTATTCTTTCTTTTTTTTAGCACCTGATTGAACGCTCCTGGTATGCAGTGACGGAGACCTGCTTAGCCTTTACAGTCTTCAGGGACGATTTCTCCCCTCGTTTTGTGGCCCTTTTCACTTTGCTGCTTTTCCTCAAGTGCTTCCATTGGCTGGCTGAAGACAGGGTGGATTTTGTGAGTGAATATTGAAATGTTATATATTAGGAGTATAACGATACACTTATGTCACGATACATTACTATTGTGATATTTTAAACCAAAATAGTTTTTTATTATTAAAATAATATTATTATTGTGTTATTATCAGGACCCACAAATATTCCCCCATTGCAGCAGCATAGTAGTTTAATGAAGTAATGTCACTGAAACTTGTTCTTTCCTCACGGAGAACCCGCACAAGACTCTCCCGTTATTAATGCACTATACATATAAGAATAAACCATCTAAAATGATTTGAATAATCATACTACTAAAATTAAATGTGATCTGGTGATTTAAATTGTTTTCGCTTTCACTACGAAGTGCCGTTCACAGATAATTAAGGCAAGCAATCACAGTTCTAATCGTAGGAAAGCGTGTCAAAAGGACTGTTCCCAAACTGTCATGCTGTAAATGCAAAAATGTAAAATTCTGCATTTACTCACGCACTTTTATTACAGTATGCATGCTGTTGTAAATCTGTGTATCAAGCTCTTCAGAAGATTATATTTGGATTGGACCACTTGATTTGTTGTTTTTACAATGCCTTTATGAGGGGGGTGGGCAATATTTTTTTGTTTTTGTATTCAATTATTAAAGGATTAAAAGGGATTTAGGGGAAAATAAAGAAAAATAAATATGAATGGTAAACATTTGCAAATAATTATTTTTTTTCACTCTTATTTTTGTCTGCCTGTTTGACTGCTGTGACAGACCTTTTACTTTTGTCATTCTAGCAATAAACAGAGCAGTGTGTAATGGAGTACAGCAGAACGCCGTTAATTTCTGAGCTTGTTTATGATAATCCAAATGTGGTATTTCCAGTTTATTTTGATTTGGCTGTAAATCATCAGTGCGCGACGTCTGATTAGTGTGCATGGCTGCGTCGTCACACACTCCTTTGACGTAAACAGAATGAGAACATGGATCCGCCATGCCTTGTTACCACTGTGCAGGCTGGTGGTGGTGGTCTAATGGTGTGGGGGATGTTTTCTTGGCACACTTTAGGCCCCTTAGAGCTAATTGGGCATTGTTTAAATGCCACGGCCTACCTGAGCATTGTTTCTGACCATGTCCATCCCTTTATGACCACCATGAACTCATCCTCTGATGGCTACTTCCAGCAGGATAATGCACCATGTCAAAAAGCTCGAATCATTTCAAATTGGTTTCTTGAACATGACAATGGGTGTGTTTACATGCACACCAGTAAGCTGATAACTCCAAAAAATCAGCTTATTGAAATAACCAGTTTTCCCCTTTTACATTCAAACTAGTAAACGGACAACGCAAGTAAACCGCGTTTACATGACTATTTATATGGGTTATATGGGAAATGGGTTATTTCCTTGTATTGCGGTCAAAAATAATAATGTCCGTATATCTGACTCTGAGTTTTTCAAATGTTACGTCAGTTGTGATGTTAAATAAAGCGTGCACCGTGTCAGCGGGAGATTTACGGCTCATATTAACCCTTATGCAGTTATGAAGCGTTTTGACTGAACCCCTTCTACTTCTGCTACATGTGATGAGAATAATACATCTTTACAATTTTCTGGGTCTTAAGCGAGTCTGCGTTTGTGGTATATGTCCTTATTTCATGCGAAACGCTAGCTCGCTTTGTCTGGATGCGTTTAAAACTGCTCTAAATTTGCGTTTTTTTTCACCTATAACGCATGCGCACTTCAATAAGGCGACAGAAAGCAGGTTAATGTGTTTAAATGCAGCGCGAAATCGAGGTAAGAGGCAAAAAACTACCTGTTCCGACCGGTTTATGCTTACGCCGTTCATGACCTTACTCCGATAAAAGAAAACAGGTTACTGCGTTTACATGACCATGTTCATTGTCAGCTTATTGGGCATAATCGGCTTAAGAACGTGCATGTAAACGCACCCAATGAGTTCACTGTACTAAAATAGCCCCCACAGTCACCAGATCTCAACCCAATCAAGCATCTTTGGGATGTAGTGGTACGGGAGCTTCGTGCCCTATCCCACAAATCTCTATCAGCTGCAAGATCCTATCCTATCAATATGGGCCAACATTTCTAAAGAACCTTGTTGAATCAGTGCCACATAGAATTAAGGCAGTTCTGAAGGCGAAAGGCGGTCAAACACAGTATTAGTATGGTGTTCCTAATAATCCTTTGAGTGTTTGTGTATATAATATAATATAATATAGTATGTATGTATATCAATCAATCAACTTTTTATACAGCACTTTTACAATGACGATTGTCTCAAAGCAGCTTCACAGCTGTGATATATATATATATATATATATATATATATATATATATATATATATATATATATATATATATTATATAGGGTGATTATATGATGATTTGATTATAATGTATTTATTTTTAATTACATTTTTAGATGGAAAGGAGTCCAAATATCTCATGGGTCTTCCACTTCAGAGTTCTCTGTGAGTACATTATGCCTGGATTTGCTGCAGCGTATTTTCAATAGCACCAGTATATCTCTTACTTCCTTTTTAAATATGAAACTACTTTACCCCAAACATTTTTTGGACATGCAAATTTTTGAGCTGCACCTGCATTTGACATTAGACTGCCTTATTTGGAGTCACTGTGTTGTGGTATTGCATCATTTGATGAGCGTGTCACTACTGTTCTTTTTTTCTGGTACAGCTCTTATGGTGTTGCTGGGAGTGTTAGACTTTCTGTTTGTCAATCATGCGTGTCACAGCATTATAACAAGAGGGGCATCAGTGCAGCTGGTTTTTGGATTTGAGGTGAACATCAATTTAATTCTAGTTGTATTATGTCTTGGCTCCTGCAAAAGTAAATTTCATTAATACTAATTTAAGGCCCATAACTTGAAGTTGAGCAATTTAGAACATATTTTATACTACTAGAGTTTTAAAATATCAATGGCTTTACAGTGATATGGATGCTGCAATTCTTTCAGTATGCGATTCTGATGACTATGGTCCTCACCACCTTCATCAAGTACACCTTACATACAATTGATCTGCAAAGTGAGAATCCATGGGACAATAAAGCTGTCTACATGCTATACACAGAGCTCTTTACAGGTGCGTCCTAGAGAAAAATTGCATTTGATGGTTATGTATCAAAATAATACATTTACAGATTGACTGATTTTTATCCTTCAGGATTCATCAAGGTGCTATTGTATATGGCATTCATGACCATAATGATAAAAGTGCACACCTTCCCTCTGTTTGCCATTCGGCCCATGTATCTCGCAATGAGGTGAGTAATCCATCATCAGATTTCAGCGATGCTGGTACAGTATGTTTCATCAACAGATAGAACAGCTTGTCTTGTTTGTCTTCATTAGGCAATTCAAGAAGGCAGTAACAGACGCCATCATGTCTCGACGAGCCATTCGTAATATGAATACTCTGTGAGTGTCTGTAAAATAATTGAAATATAATATAATATTAAATTACTTTATTTTATTCTTTATTTGTCTATATATTGTTTTTTAAAACAAAATTTTTAAATGAATTTCTTTATTTGATTTTTTTTTTTTTTTTTTTAGATGGATTAGTTATTTTAGAATATACAGTTTTTATTGTATATTTAGTCTTTTTCTGCCATGCTTTGTCACAGCTATCCAGATGCCACCCCTGAAGACTTGCAAGCCACAGACAATGTGTGCATCATTTGCAGAGAAGAGATGGTGACTGGAGCCAAGAAACTACCATGCAACCACATCTTTCACTCAAGGTTCATGTCCACTGAATGACAAATCTCACTTCCTTTGGTATCTGCATGTACATTTCAATTAGTGTTTTCCTCTCATTGTAGTTGCCTTCGCTCATGGTTCCAAAGACAGCAGACATGTCCCACATGTCGTATGGATGTCCTCCGAGCATCCCAGCCAAATCAGACTCCAGCTCCAGCACCTGCACAGGCTCCTGCCCCTGCAGCTCCTGCTAATGTTCCCGTTCCTCCACCTGTCAATGGTAAAAACGTCAAGACCAGGCTGGTTAATCTGCTGATATTTGGCTCTTTTGAGATTGGTAATTGAGATAAAGATTTTATGCCTACTCCTTTGTGCAGTTGCTCCAGGTATGATGCCCCAGTTTCCTCCGGGGCTGTTTCCGTTTTGGGGTCCCTTCCCTGGCGCACCTCCTCCAGCTGCCCCCGGTGCACAGGCGGCTACTGACACTCCACAGACCAGTACCGATGGAACTCAGGCACAGGGATCAGGTGAGCATCTCTCATCTGTTCTATCTGTGAAAATATAGAATACCCATGATTCTCATATAAATGCACACTATCTGTCATGTAGAATCAGGAGCCAGCAGCTCATCTCAGCCGACTGCAGACAGCACCTCTGCTGCTCCTGGAGCTATGCCTGGATTCCCTTTTTCCATGCCACCACCTTTCCCATCAGCTCCATGGTTGCCGATGCCTCCACCTCCACCTTTTAGTATGTCAAAATGGTCAAAATACTTTATTATTAATTATTATTATATGGTACTTGCTTTAGCAACCTTCCAGATATTTGAGAAATCTGTGACCTCCATGTTTACTAGTGTCATCCATGCCACCGCCACCATCAACTCTGTCCACCATGTCAGAGGCTGAGCTCAGAGAACTGGAGCAGGAGGGCAGGCGAGGTTTGGAAGCCAGGTTGCAGTGCCTTCACAATATCCACACATTGTTGGATGCCGCCATGCTCAACATTCACCACTACCTCAGCACAGTGGCTACATTAAGGTATACAAGATTTACTTAAGGTTTGATGGAAAGTGGCACATCCAGTTCCTACCTCTGAAATCCCTGTGTATACTTTCTTTCTTTTTTTATTACTCAACTTCCTGTTTAGTCCTCCAAGATCAGAAACCAACACGGGTGAGACGAGTGCATCAGTGAATATGGAGTCCTCCTCACCCTCCACGGGCAACACTGAAACCCCCAGTCAGGAGAACGAGGCTCAGAGTGGTGAGTGGGAAAAGGATAAATAATTCCACAATTTCCTTATTGACTGAGCTAATATTGTAGCCTGACAAGCCTGACCCACACCAAGATGTTTGGTCTGGGAACTCACCATAGACAGGGCTCTATCCGAGGGGCGGGATAAACGGTTGTCTTTCAAACTCCCTCTGCACGCGATAGGATAGCGGTACAATCAAAACGTGAAACGTTTCACGTCAGCAACGTGAAAGCGGAGCTAGTAATTAAACTTTCGCCATATCCAGTCGGCAAAACTCAGGGTTTTTGTAGGGTTTAATATTGAGTTGGCCCACTCTTTGCAGTTTTAACAGCTTTAATTCTTCTGGGAAGGTTTTCCACAAAGTTTAGGAGTGTGTTTATGGAAATGTTTTACCATTCTTCTAGAAGCATATTTGTGAGGTCAGGCACTGATGCTGGACGAGTGCCTGGCTCGCAGTCTCCGATTTAATTTATCCCAAAGTTTTTCTATCAGGTTGAGATCAGAACTCACTCATCCATGTCTTTATGGACCTTGCTTTGTGCACTGGTGCACAGTCATGTTGGAACAGAAAGGGGCCACCCCCAAACTGTTCCAACAAATTTGGGGCATGAAATTGTCTAAATTGTCTTGGTATGCTGAAGCATTAAGTGTTAATTTCACTGGAACTAAGGAACCAAGCCCAACCCCTGAAAAACAAACCACACCATAATCTCCCCTTTTAGCAAGATTTACACTTGGCACAATGCAGTCAGGCAAGTACCGTTCTCCCTGCAATCGCCAAACCCAGATTCGTCCATCAGATTGCCGGACAGAGAAGCCGGATTGGTCACTCCAGAGAACACCTCTCCACTCTTCTAGAGTTTGAAGTCAAAGGTGGCGGCATCCTTTGCATTGCTCTTAGTGATGTAAGGTTTGGATGCAGCTGCTCAGCCATGGAAACTTACTCTATGAAGCTCTCTACACACTGTTCTTGAGCTAATCTAAAGGCCAAACAAAGTTTGGAGGTCTGTAGCTATTGACTTCTGCACACTATGTGCCTCAGCATGTGCTCTGTGGTTCTTAAGTGGCCAAACACTTTGTGGACGAGTTACTGTTGTTGACCTCGGAATATTTAGTTGAGAGGAAATTTTAAATGAATGGACTTATTGCACAGGTGGCAACAAATCATGTTACCACACTTAAATTCACTGAGCTCATGAGTGACCCATTGTTTCACAAATGTTTGTAGAAGCATCTACATGTCTAAGTGCTTGATTTTATACACCTTTGGCCATGGAAGTGATTGGAACACCCAAATGAATTAATTAATTTGGAGGGGTGTCCCAGTACTTTTGCCAATGTAGTGTGTATATAGAGAGCCATTACATTATAACCACACCTAATAACCTGTAGGACGGGTGGGGAACGTTGATCCAGAAGGGCCACTCTCTTGCAGAGTTTGGCTTCAACCCTGAAAAAAAAGCACTCACCTGCCTGATTCGACAAGATGACTGTAGATCTCCTGCTGTATCTGAGACCATAATGTAAACAGCAGGTCCTCCAGTTCCCGTACATTGCAGGGTAGTGGTGATGTAGCGTGAACCCTCTTTTCCAAGTTGAACCACAAATGTTCATTTGGGTTGATGTCAGGTGAATTGGGAGGCTAAGGTATTAACAGAAATTATGTTAATGTTCCTCAAACCACTCCTTGATGATTCTGGCAGTGTGGTATGGTACATTTATTATGGAGTTTTGGTTCCTTACCACTTTCGCCTTTGGCTTGGCTAGCTCAGTTGGAGACACTCAAATTTTCATCTAAGTTTTCAACTAAATATCCAAATAACATTTATTTATTATTAGGTCTTATTATATAAACTATAATACTGATCTGCCAACATTGTTGCTATATGATACATTAAAATAAGCTGATAACATCACCATTTTCTCCAGAATGACTGTATAGCCAAATCAAATTTTGTTGCAAGATTGTCCTGTTTAACACTGTGAAGCTGCTTTGAAACAATTGTCATTGTAAAAGCTCTATATAAATAAAGTTGGCTTGACTTGACATTATTCAGTTTGAAACAGTTGCCATGAATGTATTCAGACACCTGACAGGGATGTTGCTATTGGGATAAAAGGGCCTAAAGTTTGCTGACACATTGCCCCGGTCACCACTGTTGTAGCTGCTTTGGGACAGTCTCTGCTCCCCTCTGGCATCAAAGAGCTGCGGATGACACATGGCTCGATGCTGGTTAAAGGGATGGTTCACTCAAAAATGAAAATTTGATGTTTATCTTCTTACCCCCAGGACATCCAAGATGTAGGTGTGTTTATTTCTTCAGTAGAGCACAAATGAAGATTTTGAACTCCAACCATTGCTCGTATAATGCATGTCAATAGGGTGTATTTCTATTAGAGGCAATATGAGAGTAAAAAACTTCGAAGTACTCTCAGAAGTGCTATTCCGCCATACATTATAGTTCTCCTTTTTAACCCGCTTGGAAAAGCACCACGTTTTATTGTCACCATAATTGGTCGTTCAACTATTCGTGTAACTGTATTTAAATAGGGGCAACGTGGAGGTGTTTGGTCATCTAACTTGAGTACTATAGTGAATGAACTGGGCTTAGTGGGCTAAGCTAAATGCTATCAGATCGTCACCGCGCTTCAGAGAGATTAAGTGCACAGACTGAGACTAGAGAGGTGTGTATCAACTCATCTTAGTTAAGGGAATAACAGTTTAATATGAAAAAGCGGTGGAGTATCCCTTTAAACCCTGTGGCTTCGGTCATGCCGGGACTTTGACCTTACTCAACAGAAGTAATTGCGTTTGGAATACTAGATGAGATTCGTCTGATATGAGGTAAAAAAAATCATAAATACTGTTCGGTTTCTTACAGAAAACAATCATTTTGTGTCTTAAGACATTGTCGCCACAGGGTTTAATATGGAATTCGTATGTCTGTGTTTTTTACACTCATAGTGGATCTCATAGAAATACACTCCATTGACGGAGTCCTCTCCAACAGTTGGAGTTAAAAAATATTAATTTGTGTTCTACTGAACAAAAATCTTTGATGCCCTGGGGGTAAGCAGATAAACATAAAATTACATTTTTTGAGTGAACTATCCCTTTAAACAAACAAGGCACGCAGTTTTTGAGATTGAAGTTCAGATCAAACTGATAAACTGGCAGCTTTTCCTATTCTGACACCGAACACTCCACGAACTGAAAGCTGGTCCTCGGGTGGTATTTTTATACTGCTCTGTGAACTGCACCTGTGGCACCATTTAGTTGCCAGGCACGCTGATTGCTCTAGACTGGGGGTGGTCATAAACGTAATGGCTCGTGGTGTGGTGTGTGTGTGTATCTATATCTATATCTATATATAGGAGAGTAGGAAGCTCATTTATTTATATTTGTGTGTATCAATCAAATATTACACTAAAACAATTTTAAACAATTTTTTTTTAATCAACATGTAGTGACACACTGACATATTAAAGGAAGTGTATGTAAGATTGTGTCCAAAACATAGCCTAGAAATCTAGACACACCCTAGCGGCAGCAAATCTTATCTGCCTTGAGTGTCGTCTAGCAACTCTCAATACACTCCTGAGCTGTAAAAACCAAACTCTGTACAGGCCAAACACATCATATATAGAGTCAGTGGGCGGGGCTTAAAATAGTGAAGGCGGTAGCCTTATGATTTGGCTTTGACCGTGACTCTGGAAGACTTAAGCTTTTCTCTGAGAAAAGAACGGCACTGAAGTCATTCTTAAAATGACTTCAGTTAAAAAGGGAAGATGTGTTTGGAGTTTTGCCGACCGGATACAGCGAATGTTTAATCTGTCAACGAGCTCCTCTTCATGTTGCTCTGGTTGGTTGTAGCGCTATCCGATTGTGTGCAGAGGGAGTTTGAAAGACAACCGTTTATCCCGCCCCTCGGATTGAGCCCTGTCAATGGGGAGTTTCCAGACCAAACATCTTGATGTGGGTCTGGCTTGTCAGGCTACCCAAAAACTGGTACTGCAATGGTGAATCCCCTCCCCCTGACTCGATGTTGCCAGATGGGCAGCAGGAATGTTTGTAGCTGCAGCTGTGCTTACTAGAACAGAGCTGGCAACCCGGATGTCGAAACAATACTGATTTCGTGATTAGTAGATAGGTGGAGGGTGGAGCTTCAGGTCAAAACACAATATGACAACATAAACATCAGTTGAGGGCTGCAACAACAACTTTTAAATGACAATATCCTGGCTGGACTACTGTTTTTAGTGATATAAGTATTTTAAATTAACATGATTTCTTAATGTCTAGTGACATATCAGGGCCATTTTATGATTAATTGAAATACTTTCTTATATACAGTTCCTTTAAATATGTAGCCACTTGGCTACCAGGCACCTGAGCCACATGTTAATTCCGGGGTTATTGTATTCCCTTGTTCCTAGGTGAATCTGTAAATGGAGCTACAGGCTTTTCTCGACCAGACTCCACCACAGAGGAGGACAATGACAGGAAGGAGGGAGAGGGAGATGATGACGGTGAGCCGAGCGCCGCTGAGTTGAGACGACGTCGCCTGCGTAAACTGGAGACCACGCACACTCCCGACCACTGATGACGTGATGCATAAAAACGGGACAGTAGAAACGCTTACGGACTTTTGGGCTCTTGGCATGTTGAGATGTCAGATTATCTAAGGAAAGTTCATGTGTTCTTAGATGCTATCTAAAAGAGGCACATCAAGGCACTTCCCACTGTATGGAGGATTTGTCATTGTCACGTGTACAGAAGATACTCAGGTACAGAACTGGTTTCTGGGTAACCACGCGTGAAGATTTAAAGGATAAAAAAAAAATCTTGCACCTTGAAGGTCAGCTGTGACTATTGAATCGAGTATTGGTGAGATTTTCCTCTCTGAATGTGATTTTCTGTTTTTCAGAGGATCAACAAGGTCTGTGGATTTCTCATGTGCCCTTAAAATTTGACATTTTCCCATTCTTTGTGTATTTTCATTATTTCTAGCTTGGCATAATAGATTTTTCCTTAGATCTACTTTGGTTATGGGTAAAAGATGGCCATGAACCAAATATGAGTAAATTAACTTAATGTACATAATGTATAAAGTGTTTTAATAGGAGGATCTGTACATACTGCACAATAAACTGTTCCAAACAGACTTGTGTATGTTTAGTGATTATATGAGGTATAACACTACTGTTCAAAATCTATTAAATCAACAACGTTGCAGAAGATTCACTATTTCAAATAAATGCTGTTCTTTTGAACTTTCTATTTATCAAAGATTCCAGAAATGTCAGTTTTCATACAAAAAAAATCAACATTGATAATAAATGTTTCATGAGCAGCATATATTTCTGAAGGATCATGTGACACTGTAATAATGATGCTGAAGAATGTCATCAAATTAAAACCTGTATAACTAACATTTCAAAATATTACTTTTTTCACTTTTAATCAAATAAATGCAACCTTGCACAAAGTATGTTTTCACTACCCAAAACCTTTGAACTGCAGTATATTTTTTTAATAAAAATCAATGTTTATACAAATCATACAGTCCTAATAGTGAGCATTAACCTATAAGGTAATATTGAAATTGACATCACAATGAAAAAATGAAGGCTTTACTTAAATTCCAACAATATATAGATAAATACTATAATAAAAAAGAAATTGTTTATATTAGTTTTTTATTCAAGTACATTGGCAAATATCAGAGCACAAAGTACCAAATTTATTGCTTTGAATTAAAATGGATGGAAGGTCACCATCCCACACAAAAAAAACATGTTAATACATTTCAAATATATTTTCATGAATGATAAAAAGGTAAATGTGGTAATAACTCCTTTATTCCTCCTTGTAGTAAATTCATTATCTGGTCCCTTTTCTCATAAGCATCTAGTCTTAATTGTGCTCAGCTTTAAAAAGTCAAGGTGCAATTTCAGAAGTATAGATGCTTCTGATGCGTATTAGTGCAAACAAACCCATTGAGCTACTCAACAGGAAGAGGTAATGCTGTGCTATCGCCTGAGAAGGTCAGAGGAAGATCTCTGCAGCTTTGTATGGTGGTTAGGTCTGTGGAGTGGAGTAAAGTGAGTGGTGCTGGCTGATCTGGTCGCTCCTGTTGAAGAGAAGTGGAGTCGTCTCACTCGAGCCAAACCAGCTGTTGGTGCAGAGACGTGGTTTGAATCACTATCATAACTGATCCCACAAGTGTTTTCAATGTCAAATATTTGAGTAGTAATCCTCAAAGCCTGAGGAACACAATACCTGCTATGAGCATTGATACCGTGGCTCCAGAGAGAAGCCGAGTCATCATCCATTCCACGAGGATCATCAAAGAAATATGACCGTGAGCCTTTTGTGTTGCACATTGCCGGGCTGCAGTTCTGAAATTAACAAAGCAAACATGTCATGCCCAGAGCCCAACGAGCTCAACGAACTGTTCAAATGTTTAGGGTCAGGAAGGTTTCTTCATGCTTTTGAAATAATTATCTTATACTGGGCAAGGCTGAATTTATTTGATACAGTAAAACAGTAATATTGTTAAAAAGATTACAATTTAAAATTCATTTTCAGCATCATTAATCCAGTCTTCAGTGTCACATGATAATTCAGAAATCATTCTAATATGATGATTTGCTGCTCAAGAAACATTTTTTTTTCTGTGGAAATTGATAAAAAAAAATCAGGAATCTTTGATGAATAGAAAGTTCAAAAGAACAGCATTTATTTGAAATAGAAATCCATCGTAACATTATAAATATCTTTACTGTCACGTTTGATCTATTAAAAGTATTAATACAAAATGTAACCCTCTGCTGCTCTTCATGTGGCGGTCAAAAATTACCTACATTTTTAAAATATATTTTTTTAAACACGCCCGTCGTCGACTGTATAACCTTTTCAAAAAATATTTTTTGCATTCGCATAGCAAGCCAAAACCTTTACAAAGTTTCCCACCATTCAGATGAAGTAAAACAATTACTACATGTAATATTTTTTAGAGGGTTAACACTCAGTAGCGTATGAGTGAAATAAAAGATAATCAGCAGACCTTTTCTTGAGGAGGCTGGCGAACTCTGAAGATGAGAATGAGCAGGCTGGTAGGTAGCAGCTCCCAAATGAAAAGCACTGCTCCAAAGATAATGTAGCCTCTGTCTCCAAGTTCACTCTGAAGGTCAGCCTTTGAGAAGAACACGCAACCATCACAAACTGACCAGTGAGAGAAACACCTTTTTATTAGTTCAACCAATCAAGTGCAACTGCCCACCTGATCAGAAATGTTGTACCAGTCATAATCGAAAGCCTCGACTTTATGGTTCTGAGACAAAAACAGTACTGCAAGATTGTAGCAAGCCCTGCTAGAGAAGAGAAAGATCACGCCTGCCCCCAGCACCGCAGTCCGGAAAAGCCCCTGCAAACACAACACAGCTGGAAAACACATTCTTTGTACCAAAGTTTGTCTTTCTTATCATTAACTGCAACAGAGATATAATCCTGAGTAGATTATTAAAGATCTAAACGTTAAAAAGATCTAAACTTTTAAAGCGTACCATAAACTATATTAAAATATTGCAGATTACAGTAAAAAGCAAAAAAATATTGTGACCAGTGTTGGAGCGTAAACAATACAAGTAAATTCAGTTATATAATCAGATTACCTTTTCAAATAACTCGTAAAGTAATGCATTACTTTTACATTTTTAATAAAATATTTTAAAATATCAATTTCATTTTTCAAAGAAGTTACCCAAGTCACTTTATTTTCTGATTTATTGACTGACAGCTCATTTGTCCAAATGGTGAGAAAAATCATAAGTGTTTGTAATTGTGTGTATAAACATGAGGGTTATTGTAGTTTTAGAATAAATGTGAGCATGCATTTACTCACAAAATAAATAAAATAAGTCAATTGCAAAATCAGAACACTATATAAACCTCCAATAATTGTAAATGTTAAATAAAACTAATATTTTAATAAATTTAATCTCACTTTATTGACCAATGCACTTGTTGCTGACATTCAATGATTCAGTTTAACCATTAGCAAAAATGACTTTAGATTTTTGTTTTCATAATGAAGTGTTAAACCTTTGTGTCCTATTCTTCCATTTTCCAGAATGGCTTAAAAAGTAACTAAGTAACACAATCAGTTACTTTTTAAGGGAGTAACGCAATACTGTATAATTATGCATTACTTTTCAAAGTAACTTTCTGCAACACTTATTGTGACTACCATTTGAGCTCAAGTCCTTGCAAAGTATGTACCTTACTGCGTAGAGGGGTGATGGTGGTGGGCGAGAATTGAGTTAACAGGAGCAGAGATGTGGCCAGACACACAGCTTCCAGGATAAACAGTAAGTCATTAACCAGCACCCGAACCAAAACCAGCCTCCATGTATTTTCACCAGCTCCGCCAGAACCTCCATGCTCTCCTAGGCTTGCGCAAACTATGTTGACGCACAGGAAGATGGCACTCATAGAGGCATACACACACCGAGCCACCCGTCTAGAAGTCAAATACACACAATTCTAGGGGAACTTGTTTCTGCCACAGAATACGTTTATATCACACAGTTCTGAGAAAAAAGAAAGATTTGTGAGATTTAACTCGGAATTGCGAGAAAATATCAGTTTATATTTCGCAATTTTGCCAGTTTTATCAGAATTGTGAGGGGAAAAAAGTATGAACTCGGAATTTTGACCAATAAAGTCAGAATTATGAGATTTAACTCTCGCAATCTCGCATCTCGCAATTTTGCCTTTTTTCAGAATTTAGAGACATAAACTCACAATTGCAAGTTATAAAGTGCAAATTGCAAGGTATAAACTCAATTCTGAGGAAGAAAAGTCTCAACTACCTTGTTTATTTTTAATTTGTGGCAAAAACAACCTTCCATACAATTCACATTAAACAAATAATATCCATTATTATTAAGGCTGTCAATTTAACGTGTTCATTTAATTAGTTATGGAAACATAACGCTAATAAAATGAGTTTGCCCAAAATTTAAAATTCTGTTCATTTACATTTACTCACCCATTAACATGTTGTTTCAAACCTGGATTTTCAAGAATGTTGTTAACCAAGTAATAATAATAAATTGAATTAATAAATTCAAATTAAATATTTCTTTCTAAAGCAACTTTTTATAATAGCTATTTGACGCTTGTCTTATATAACACAATAATGACTTTAAATTATCTTTTGCGGGTAATTTCTCAGCTAAATTTGATGTGCAATTAATTAGCATTAGCTCACTTAAATAAATAAAAAATATATTTAAAAACTAAAATTACCCCATAATATAAAATGACCCCATAAATTTACCCTCAAACCATCCTAGGTGTATATGACTTTCTTCTTTATGATGAACAGAGTTATATTAATACATTTTCTGATGCGTCCAAGCTTTATAATGGCAGTGAACAGGGCTCACAAGCTTGAAGCTCACAAAAGTGCCTCCATCCCTCACAAACATAATCCACACGGTGCCAGGGGTTAATAAAGGCCTTCTGAAGAGAATGGAGCAAGTTTGGTAAGAAAAATATCCATATTTAAAACTTTAAAGTAGCTTCCACCAGACCGCCTTCCGGATTCAACTTACGCAGAAAGGTTTTTCTTACAAAACCTGATCGATTCACTTCAGAAGGCCTTTGTTAACCACCTCGAACAGTACGGAGTACATTTATGATGGAAGGATGCCCTTTTTGGAGTTTTAAACTTCAAACTTTGGAGCCCGTCAAGCCATTATAAAACTTGGATGCGTCAGGATATTTATTAATACTCTGACTGTGTTCATCAATAAGAAGAAAGTTAAATACACCTATAGATGGCTTGAGGGTGAGTAAATCACAGGGTAATTTTCATTTTAAAGTGAACTACTTAAATTGATTATACATTTTACTCCTTTGACAGTCCTAATTACTATGCATGTATGTGAATGTACTCACAGTCCTTTGCTGGGCTCAATGTGGAATACACTTCTGACTTTAAGCAACTCCTGTCATAATGAAACATTGTTATTAAGGAGTGGATTGATTTCTTAACCGAGCAAACATCTTACAATTGTTTCTCTATGTAACTTTCACTTCACCTACCTGAGTAAAGTAAAGGTTAAAGAGACTCAGAGTAAAAAACTGCAAACACACTGGGAAGCAATAAAGAAGCCAGTAGACTGGAGTGGGCAGGCGGTTGGCCGCAAGAGCATCGTGGAAATAAAACGAGAAGAGTGTTGTGCGAAGAGCTGCCCAGAACAGGCAAAGAAAAAGAAAAATACTCTGGTAGCTCCATCGCTTATGCCGGTAGAGTAACAGCAACCAAAGCTGAATGTATACAACTAAAAAAAGCCCCCCGTAAAGACAGGTGTAAAGAACCGTGACACCCAGCTGCACTGATGGGGCCACGGCTGGTCTCATGGGAGAAGGTGGAACTGAATTGTGCATTATGATGATAGGTGTAAAAATTTAAAATAATACAATGTGTAGACAAAAGCATCAAAATAAAATAAAACTAAAATGGTATAAAATATCAGTATAAATCATATTAGCAAAAGGGCCAAACTTAATTCAGGCATACTGTATTTGTCTGACTATCATTAGTCTGATGTTATATTCTGTCACATGAAGCCAGGATCAAACACGACGAGAAAAACACACTTCTCAAAAGTCCTTTGTGAGAATTCCCCTTATCAATCTGTGATCTGCAAAATAAAAGTGAAAGCGTTTAATGAAACTAAAGTAACACATCAACATGTTTTACATCAACTCAAACAATGAACATCTCCCTAATTGAAAACAAAAGCATATTTTGCCTGAAAACTGTAACTGTGACTGATTGGGAGTTTTGACAGTCAACAATGACAGCCCGACGTAACGTTTGTTTATTCGCAAGACCTGTTCATCCGCACGGTTTATTCGGTGTACAGCATAAATTATAATATAATTATAAATGTTTAAATGTTTAACTCGTTCTAACACTCAAATATTTGTATCAAAACGACTTACATAAAGACTGACATAAAGTGGCTAACTTAGCTGTGTGGCTAACGTTGCTAGATTGAGTTTAAAATCGATTTGCTAGTTCATAGGTCGGTTTTGACATAGATATGCGGCAAATGGTTTAAAAAAAAACCCATAAATATTACAACAATACATTCAACAATACCTTACAAATGACTAAGACGTTGTAATCGACGTAACATCCAATAAATCCTTTCCCTCATCACTAAAGTCCCGTTCGTGTTTATGCCGGTTTATGCACTGTGTTATCATCAAACGGACTTATCTATGGCGACATCTAGCGTTACATACTGGTAACGAAAAACGTAAATAAACATGACTTCCTCCTCGTGGAAGACCACGCCTAGCCCGGAGATGGCAACGAAAACACTCTTAAAAGATACAGAGGAGGGGTAAGAATAGCCTTGGCCCAAGACATCCGCCATTTAATTTTTGTTTTATTTATGCCATAAACCAGAACAATAAAATGAGACATATTCATTCAAAGTAAAAATACAAAGTAATAAAGTTAAATGAAACAAAACAAAACAGTGCCAGGACAAGAACAAAATTATAACAAACTAAAGGAAAAGGTTGCTACTTTATACAACATAATCTGCTTATAATAATTGTTATAAGCTCTAATTGATTGACTAATTAGCTTTTTACTTGTGCAATTGCACAAAACAGAACAATAAAGCTTGAAATATTTTTTAAAGCAAGAAAGGTTAGGTTTGGAGTCAGACAATTTCATTGTATAAATGTGAAACTTTCCCATTAATATAAATTGTATGAAGTATGCCTATCTTTTTCAATCGCATAAAGTGTATTATTACTATTATGGCAAATCCACTCAGCTGCGAATCAGTTCCATTTTTTCTTAATTAAACGGTCCATGCACATCAATCCAAAATATTTTTGAATTAATATATATGCAGTTGAAAAATATGACAAATAGTTTCCTGTTCACCTTTACAGAAATTACAAGAGTAATCAGTATCTAATTTAAAACGTTCCAGCACATGTTTTACTGGATATATTCAATGGGCATTTTTTTAAAGTTACTTTTTTTTTAAACTTTATTATTAATATAGAATGTATCCACAGTTCATCTTTACACCAAAATTCATATCTCCAAACACAGAAGACCATAAAAAGTGAGCTAGAGGATATAATATTGCTATATTTCTGTGACTGATCACATGTTTTTTGTTATCCAAATTGAATTTGTGAATTAAATTGCACCAATTCACAGAAAATCAATTTGGCTAACTGAAAAAAATTAGATGTGATCAGTATATTTCAGATGTGATCAGTCACCCCAAATTTGCAATTGGGGCCTGCATTTTTTGATTTATTATTATTTATTTATTTATTTTTAGTTATTTGTGATGCTATTTTGTAAAATATTTGTATTACCAACAACTATTTGGATCTTTCTCCTGTGATGTAACCATAGTATTTCTCAGAAGGATCAGTACCTACTATTCAGGGAATTGCATACAGCAAATTCCTTAGGTCTAATTGGTAGGCTATTAAATGTATTCAAAAAACCCTGATAACCTGATATAATAAAATATAATCATTGTTTTCAAACCAGTAATACATTTTGTATGTCTTTGATTAAAGAGGATTAAAGATGGAGATGCCAAAAGGCTGAATAAGAAAATGCAGGCTTTGTCATTGGTGTGGATCTGGACATGTTTGGAGAGGAGAATAATGACCAAGAGGTTGACCATCACAAACAATACCTCACCCCCTCTTTGACATGGTGGCTGGAATGAGAAGTACATTCAGCAAGCGACTGATCCAGCCACGGTGCAACAGAGAATGCTAGGAGGTCATTTTTGCCTACGGCTGTGAGACTTTACAATTCATCTATATCCTTTTTTCATTTTAGGAACTCCATCACTACATCAATTGTATACCTTTACTTAATGCAGTTAATTATCAGACATGAAATGTGCGATTATATATATATATATATATATATATATATATATATATATATATATATATATATATATAATTTTTTTTTTTTTATTCATTTGTTGCTGCAAATATAATTTCTCCATATAGCCTAGGTGAAAAAGTATGCTTGTAGCCCAGTGTCCATGGCATGAGAGCTTGTTTATGATTGTGATTATTATTATTATTATCATTATTTAATTGAACAATTAGCCTACACTTAAATAAAAACGAGAGGTCTGCCAATTGCTTGCAGCTGAGAAAGGAATTCCAAATACTGTGTTTATTCCCAATTGAATTAAGCACAAGCCTACATTGTTTCAAAACATCATAAGTCACTCAACACCTCTAAACCACCATGATCTTTGGAAATGCATACCATTCCTTTTTTTCAGATAATGTGGCTTGTTTTTCCAAATAAAATCAGAAAGCATTTTATCCAACAGTTTGGTAACTTTAAGGGGAATATCTAATGCTAACAACACTGATTATCTGGAAATTCCTTCAGCTTTTGACAAAAGTACCCGCCCCTGAATGACAAATCCCTTTGTAACCACAAAAACTCTTAGTTTTGTTAATAATTTGAGTGAAGTTTAAATTGCAGATATTATTAATCTTTTTTTACATATAACTCCCTGTTGTTACTTGATTTGCAATTGTAATGTCACAGAAATTAGTTACACAACATTTTTTAAGAGAAACATAAATTATTTATTTATATTCATTCTTATCCTTGATACATCTGAAAAAGCTTTTATCCATTTGGGTACAAACGCCCATTATATGCATTACCGCACTTGACCTGCAGAGGAGCCCTCAATCAACGCCAGGTTCTAGTACTTGAAGGGAAACGGCGGTTTGTTCAACTTAGTTTTGCGCCATCAAATAACCGTCAAATCGGTCTTTTATTCCTATATCATTATCATTTATTCCTGATTTTCATCACACAAACTGATTGAAGCGCGCAAATCAACAGCCTGATTTAAATAACAGATGTTTAAGTATAGACTGTATACATCATTTCATAACATTAACCGGAATTCTGTCAGTTTCACTGATCGGCGGTCAGATCGCAGGCTGTGAGTCAGAGGTGGTTTGTAACGTCTGAACTGAGCGTGTTAGTAGGCGAGGTTTTTCTTCCTCACTTTTTCCTCTCGCTCTCTCACTCTCTCTCTCTCTCTCTCTTTTCTTCATTGTACCGCACTGTGTGAGCTGTAGTTCTGCAGCCACGTCGCAGACAGATACAGCATCGGCTTTAAAAACCTCCTCCTCACTGTATCCGCCTAACTGGACCGACAACAAGTTAACCGCCTCGTATAGATCGGCATACGTTTTGTTTTTAAGTTACCATTTGTATTTTTTGAAAATTGTGATCGTTACGGATAAGTTGAGAATAGTTCTCGTCTGTGGTCATGGTGAGTAGCTTGCCTGCTAACTCGGGTTTCAAACTTGCTGGCTTAGTGTTTAAAAAGGTTACAGTTTTTTTCTTCTTCAGCGTTTAAACATTTCAGTTGGTCGTACACACCTTCTACTGACCTTGCATGGTGTTAGACAAACGTTTGTTCCGGTAATTGTTACTTATTTGCTAGCCAGTCTTGCATTTAGTGACCAAGAGATGTAGAGTTGATTATACAGTTATAATATACAGTTTTTATACAGTATCTATCTATCTATCTATCTATCTATCTATCTATCTATCTATCTATCTATCTATCTATCTATCTATCTATCTATCTATCTATCTATCTATAATTGCTAACAACATACATATGTACTAAAGTGTAATTTGTACAAACAAAAAATTACATATAAATTACCCATTATATTATTTGCATTCAACTTATGCTATAGGAACCAGAGGATGTACATTTTAGATCCACTGAACATTTGATAGACGAGGAAGACAATGAGAAGGCAACATCCGAGAGGAAGGAGGATGGAGAGGAATCCCGTAAAGCAGGGAGACCACCATTGTCCCGTATCCCTACCTTTCAAAGCTCCCTGAGCCGCAAGCGAGTCACCTTCCAGAGTGCAGAGTCATCACAGAAGACGGATGGATCCAGCCAGCAGGGCCAAAAAGACAAAGCTGGCTCTACAGAGGCTGGAAGAGTGAAAATGGCAGTATCTGGGGGGAAAGAAAAAGCACTGCCCATCCCATCAGCTCGTTTACCCACAAGCCTTGCTGATGTTCTCTTTCAAGGTGATATCTTGGATCACACCTCCACTCCGTTATCTCCAAAAATAGATCAATCCTTTGATCAAATGCCTGAGATTACAAAAGACTCTGATCAGGCTGACATTTCACTGCAGCGACCCCCACTCAGGAACATCTATGAGACCAATGATCTTGTAGTAGAACCTAATTCTGAATTTGAAACTGCAAGTGGAGAGACCGTCTCAGAAGATGAGCAGATGTCAGCACAGGATGCTGTTGTAGAGGATCTGAGCTCATGCTCCTCTGATGATCAATGCGAGTCCTCGGATCAAGCTAATGAAGATACTTTGAAAGAGGAAAAAGGAAATGTATCCCAATCACAACAAACAGAAGAAGATCGTGTCACAGAGAATAATATGAAACAGTGCTTTGTTGCAGATAACAATGATGGATCCACACTTTGTGGTCAGGATGAAACTGCTAAGATACAGAAACCTTCAGATAATAAAAAATGCTTTAAAGAAACACGACAGGGAATCAAAACTGCCGATACTACTCACACAAAACACACGCCAGCCAAAACGTGCACACCCTCAAAGGTGAGGTGAATCATATTACATGCAACATGCAAAATGAATGGTGTTTGCTTAGACAAGCATACTATTATTGTTCATTGTAAGGGTTAGAGATTTAAGCTAACCTCTAATCCTAAGTATTAAACCTGCTATTGTGGAAAGGCGTGCTATGAATTTTCTAAGGGAACAGACATGGATACCAACCATTTTCTCAATCAGTATTTTTCTTGTCCATTATAAATATCTATACCTTTTATGAAATTAATATACAATTACTTAAGAAGCAACACGACATAAGATACTACGTCTTCCAAGTGATTTATCAAAATTAAGCCAGTTTTCTGTTTAAAACATAAAATATACCAATGGGGTAAGAGCAATAATCTTGTTTTCCCTTTAAATTTCTTTTTACTTCAATGGAAGAAATGCTTTCTTGTTTTAAGCACAATCTTGTGTAATTGTAATACAATTTTCAAATATAAATAGTCAATATACTAAGCCATTTGTTCCTATAAATGTTAAGATGAGTTTTTTTTTTGCTGGAAAACAACAATACTAGGTTAAAAAAAGAAAAATTCTGCGAGCCATATCTGCAGACTAAAAGTCTGGACTAATTTGACCTCATTGATTTGCATACATACACAAATTCGAAGGGTTTGAGTCTATTTGCCTCAAAGTACTTGTTTTGCCATCAAAGACAGAACAGAATTTCAACAGAAGAGGATGTGTGAAATAAAAAAAGCCACAAAACTGTAATTTCATCACTAACAGACATTTGCGTACATCTTGTTAGATGTTTGCATAAGAAAATAATATGTATTTCATTTTATATTGTTTTAATGTTATATTGTTAATTTTATATTGTTTTAGCAGATAAGAGGAAGGAGCTTTTCCCTTTTATGTCTCCTGCCCTCCATTCTGCTTCTTTTTGGGGGATTTGCATTGCACATCTGGCAGTATGGAGTCCCTAAATCTATGTCACACCTGATGTCACAACTGGAACTGCACTGGCTGGAAAGTTTCTGGATGCCTCAAGAGACGTGCATCTCTGACTGTAGGTGAGGAAACAGGTCCTGAGTGTTTTTTTAATTATATAAATGGTTTTATCTGAGTTTAAGATGTTTAAATATGTTTCTAAATGTTTTTAATCAGGCTCACTCTTGTTGAGAGTGTCCCAGAGGGCCTCAGCTTCCCTTCCGGCTCGCCATACCTGCCAAGCATTTCGGATACATGGACTAATTTACTAAACATAGCAAACAGCTCTGTCCACATTGGTGCTTTCTATTTCACACTCCGAGATTCAGACATGGGCCTTACAGAGCCCTCGTCTGTGCTGGTATGTTGTGCCGTGAACATTTTACTCTTCATAAGTGAGAATAATGCATTCTAGGCTCTAGAACATTTGTTACTGGCATATGATCTAATAAGATGTGGATGATAATAGGAAAGTATTGATTCTTATTATATGGAAAGGCAGTTAATGTCTATCTTCTCTATAGGGCAAAAAAGTGTTCAACCATCTGAAGCAGCTTGAACCAAAAGGAGTTAAGTTGAAGATTGCAGTAAACGCCCCTCAGCCATACATTGCAGACACAGACGAACTGTTAGCAACAGGTACAGCAGCATGACGATTGCACATTTACATGCAGAATGTGAAAACGTACGCTGAGGTTGAATGATTTGGAATGGATGTTATGCAGCCTTACTTGCTTTGTGCTTTCTCTCAGGGGCTGAGGTCAGGGGAGTTGACTTACAGAGCATCACCGGAGGCATTTTACATACCAAACTATGGGTTGTGGATAAGAAGCATATGTATTTAGGGAGCGCAAACATGGATTGGCGTTCTCTTACTCAGGTGAGTCCAAGGCTGCGTACGAAATCTGAAAAAATGCTGCTTCCGCAGGTATATGGAGGCAGAAAGGCAAGAAGGCACATCTGAATCCAATGATTGAGCCACATTTTAATACCTTCATCTGATCTATTTTTTGAAGTCAAGTCAACTTTATTATATAGCACTTTTACAATGATGATTGTTTCAAAGCAGCTTCACAGCGTTTAACGGGAAAATATTGCAACAAAATTTGATACGGCTGTACAGTCGTTCTGGGGAAAACTGCGATGTTATCAGCTCATTTCAAGTTATCATATAGTGACAATGTGGGCAGATCAGTAATATAGTTGATACAGTTAATTTTGTAATTAATTTTATTTGGATATTTCATTTTAGTGCCCCCAACTGAGCAAGCCAAGCCAAAGGCGACCGTGACAAGGAAACAAAACTCCATCAGGGCATGATGGAGAAAAATAAACCTTAGGAGAAACCAGGCTCAGTCGGGGTACCAGTTCTCCTCTGGCCTATTACAAACAGTGTTTGATTATTATTTATTTTGCTGCCTATAATATCCAACAATCTTGTGTGTAAAGCCCAGGACACACCAAGCCAACAATCGGCTTATAGGCAATGTCAGGCTGTTTTTGAGCTTTGTGAATGAGTCAGTGCAATAAAATAATAGCAAAACAGCAAGCAAAGAAGTCAAACAGAAGGCCGTTCTAATTTTATGTCATCTTACCTGAGTGTTCCTGGGTAAATATTTTAATTAAAATGAGTGGAATAATAAAGTGATCAGCAAGATTGATATTTAAACCGGTAAGCACATGCTGCTTTGTTTACCGTTCGTATATCAGCAGCGTCGGTTTCCCTTTTTGAATGACGAATATAGACGACTATATCTCCAGAAATAGTCTCATTTAAATGCAGACGCAGAATGTGCATGATAGCTGACAGTCGGCAGTAGTTCTCTCTGTGGCTTCTGAAGCAGATGATGCGAGGCTTTCATCAGTGCTAGTTCTTTGGTCGCTGTTTGAGCGGTGTGCCCATAGCCTACTTTTAGATTCTGTGACAGTAGAGCTAAAACAATAAAATCAATTTAAGATAAAAAAAATGTTTGCTGAAATTTACAATTGGTGGACATTTTGTCTGTAAATACTTGTTTTTGATCTACTTTTTCCGCTTTTCATTTATTTTCTAGCGAGAAATGAATAAATATACAATTAGTTATTACCAAAGTCATAACCATTTTATTAGACTATACATGGATAGGTGACATGGGGCCTGCTCTCTATAATGTCGAAATGGCCATCAACCCAAATAAACAATCATCTATTTGCAGATACTGAAATATAGTCATTATTTCTAATAGGTGAAAGAGGTTGGAGTGGCTGTGGAAGACTGCAGCTGTCTAGCACAGGACGCTTCACGGATATTTGACGTGTACTGGGACATTGGAGCTCAGAAGAATGGATCTCTACCTCCCTTCTGGCCGGGCCGTTTCTCTGCCCTCTCCAGTTCTAAGTACCCATTAGCTGTTACATTCAACGGTGTCCCTGCACGTGTCTATTTGTCTGTGAGTTGTGTTTCTCTCACAAGTTGTTTGGTCTGTGTTTTGTTCACCATATTCATAATATATATATTTTTTTCATTGCATGTTTTGCAATCATTTTATTCAACCGGTTCACAATTCCACTCATTGTCTGACTTTTGTGCTGGCTGACTTTCTTTTTTTTTTCTAATTGTATGCATTTTTTAGAAATAGTGTCTCTTTGTCATATTGCCACTCTTTTCACTTTTGAAAGAATACATTGCATCGACTGTATGTTTGTCCTATATCATTAATTTTTATTTGTTTCTAAATATGGCACGCATTTTTCATGTTTGAAGAAAATTTAGTTTGTTCTTTGACTTTGACTGTTTTTTTTAGAGTTCCCCTCCTCCATTATCATCACATGGCCGTTCTGACGACCTCTCGAGCATCCTGTCAGTGATTGCTGATGCTGAGCGCTTTGTCTATGTGTCTGTGATGGACTACCTTCCCATGTCCCAATTCATGGAGCCCGTTCGGTAATCTTTACCATTTGATACTGAGTAAAACGAAAACCATACGAATTGAAAGAAACGCAAACTAAAATAAATAATGCCCCTATTATGCTATTTTAAAGGTTCCTAATTTTGTTTTGGAGGTCTCCTAACATAGGCTTGCATGCATCCAAGGTCAAACACTTATATTTTCTTGAAAAGGCAAAAAAAGTCTGCGATGCTCAGGGAGTTCAATGAGATGTTTGAAGGTGCTCTTTGGGATTGGATATTGAAATGAATGTAAAACAAAGGCGCAAATCCAAGGGGCTCCTCTTCAAATAATTAAAAAAGCCTTTATTTAACTGGCTATTTCACTGTAGAAAATGTAAAAGACATGGGGGTGAAATTTTTTTTTCCATAACTGCCATTTCCATTACCATAACTGAATAACACCCTTGAATAAAACAAACTATCGCGAATAACATTGTTTACATCAGCGATACATATCTAATTTTTATATCGCGATATCTCAATAAATGATGTATCGTTACTCCCCGAGTCATTGTAGATCTTGTTTGTGGACAGACAATGAAGACACGTAGGTTTGAACAGAAAGTATTATTGATTCGTTTCAGGCAGTTTGGTTCTTTCTTTTGGGAGACAATAACAACATTTATTGAGCACTTTGATTTTTGAAACACACCTTTTACATTCACAATCAGGTATATTACTCAATACATGAAAGGTAATATCTGGAAAAGCATAATAGAGGCACATCTTTGGCAAACAGCTAGTAGCCCAAGCGACATTTCTCATTATGATATACTAAAATAACTAAAACTAAAATAAAAAGTAGATATTTTACAAAAAAAAACAACTGCTAATAAAAATGACAAAAACACAAAATTGCTGAAACTTAAACTAAAATGAAAAAATGAATTCAAAATTAAAACAATAATAATATCTCAATACTAAAATAACATTGGTGGGAACAATAACTTCATTAACTGAAGTAAGCTGAATGTATTTAGTGCACATTTGTGACTTAGTTTGACTAGCTTAAAGATTTTCATGATTTTTCTAATGTCTTTTATGTCATGTAGGTTTTGGCCTGTCATTGACTTGGCCCTCCGTGAGGCTGCTTGTACCAGAGGTGTTGAGGTGAAGCTGTTGGTCAGTTGCTGGAGTCACTCTCCTGGTGCCATGTTTGTCTTTCTTCAGTCTCTGTCCGTCCTCAGCAAGCCCCCTCTAAGCTGCAACATTCATACTGTACGTTTCTCTGTGCTCTTTATATTTTGAAACAGAGTTTTTACATGCATTGGTGGGGATTTAATGTTTATATAAATTTCATATACAGAAAGTTTTCGAGGTGCCCTCAACACGAGAGCAGCAGAGGATTCCGTTTGCACGTGTCAACCATGCCAAGTACATGGTGACTGATCGAGTTGTTTACATTGGTATGTTAGCTGTCTACATGCACGATTTTCACACACATTGCAGCAACCTGATGGCAGGTTTGGCGCTGAATCATAAAAACCTTACAACAGAAGTGGTTCATGTTTACGTAAACAATTGAAGCACCATGAATATGAATTATGCAATACAGTGGATGTCAGATTTATAATCCTGCTTCGATGATTGATTGTTATATTGTGTTTTACAGGAACTTCTAACTGGTCTGAGAATTACTTCACCCAGACGGCAGGGGTTGGGCTTGTTGTGAATCAGACAGGTTCTGCAGTGGGAAAGGGCCAGCAAACCGTTCAGAGCCAGTTGCAGACGATTTTCCAGAGGGATTGGCATTCAGCATTTGCCCAACCCCTCAGTGATGTTCACGCAGAACATTGTAGCGGAAAAACACTTACATAATGTACCATGCTCTTTATTTGTTATGTTGCTAAGCACTATTATTACAAAAACATCAAAAACCAAAAAACTCTTCCTGCGGCATTTCTGCCTACTGATAATTTATTTATGTTTTATGTATGTGCCAAAAGGATGCTGTGCATTTTTAATGTTTGTTATAAATATGACATTTATGATTTCTCTTGTTTTTCATCAAGTGCATTAATTGTATATTTGCATTGTGACATTTGCCAGAATAAGGACAAGGTCCTTGAGCAAGCACTGATCTATGATGTTGAACTGGTTAAACATGCATGTACATGAAATTATGTAATGAGTGCCTTGGCTGTAAAGTTTGTTTTCAAAATAAAACTACTTTTCAGTAAGAAAATCCTTGTGCTTTGTTGTTCCTAAATAACCTAAATTATTCAGATTTACCTTACTTTGAAAACAAACAAAAAAAGAAAGATGTCTGCCACTTTACAGGCAAGCTGATACCAAGCTCTACAGATAGATGTTTGACATTCTCTTAAAAATGAAAAGGGAATTTACCAAAATGTGTACTACATATGTGCAACCTAATAGATAAACAGTATTTTACAACAAAATGTATGGGTTGTTGATGTGATATTTTCACTGTCACACAAGATAAAAATGAATATAAGTATTGTCTTTATTTAAAATGCAGTAAATGGTTAAATTCTATGGGATTTTATGGGTAATAAAATCTGCTTTGACATTACATTTTTGAGCAAAATCTCAAAATTGTCCTATAGTGTGACTGTCTCAATAGTTTAATAAATTACAACTTTTATCAATTAAAAATAAAAGCATACAAATGTTAATAAATTCCTCAGGCATAATTTTGAAAACCATGTCCTCCGGCGTGACACCTATTTCTGATCACTGACCAAGTTAATTAATTGAAGGAATCCATTCAGTGTCATGTTACTGAAAGCCCATGCAGTGTGTACATGGTAAGACCATGTCTCAGAATTGTTCATATATTACTATAAAATATACTATAAAAATATTCTATAAAAATTTCTGTTGTCCCATGGTGCAACACCCCTATTATTCTTAATACTTTTAGCCTTACACCATAGGACACATTTCACTAAAACAAATTAAAAAACAGTGAAAGAACAGACAAAGTTAGTGACCCCTTATATTTTCTCAAACACCATGGTGCATATTACTTAGTGGTGTTTTACAAAAAACAAACAAAAAATATGAATGCTTCTTTGTCAACTACCCATATATCAAAATAAAACAAAACAATTCAACTTGAATTGTGAAGTAAATGAAAGAGGAAAAAAGTATTCAAAACATTCTGAGCCCCCCACCTAGGCGTAAGAATGCTGGTGCCTATGACGCCCAAGTGTGCTAACTAGTTAGGCAGCTCACTAGGCTTTGAAACACAGCCCGCGTGCGTCTTCTTCTCTGCGCAGGAAGTGAAGGCGCGGAGGAAGGAAGACGTTAAAAATGGCAAGAGAAAGAAGCCCATCTTTGTGGCTTCACACTCAACCAAGTGTAACTCGTAAAATGCCGATGTGTCACAGAATACTATTACTTTTATGGCTCCTCCACTTTTCTTCCGTATATTCCGATATAACGGACGGGAATGCGGAGCACTTGAAACGGGAGCACTCGCTCATTAAACCATATCAGGGTGAGTAACGTTAGCAGCTGTAGCTAGTGTTGTGGTTTATTGACGTCATTTAGCCTAATCATTGACATGTTTTAAGCTTTCTCTTACATTGAGTTAGGATGTCACCTTTTTTGTAATGTCATGGTTCATGTATTTTATTGGGAACATGTACCACACATGGATATAAGTAGTTTACTGTGGAGTCTTTACAGGAACACAACTTAGTGTAAACAAAACTAGTCAGCATTTATTTGAACAGGTGAGGAATCTTGTAAAGGAATCTGTCTTCACACGCAGATCATGCAAAATTGTCAAAACGCTATTTAATTTGCTAGTTCTTGCAAATGTGTTAATGAATTTAATAAAAATGCACGTTTACATCACAAGTTTGTGCAAAACTTGATGATCTCCATAATGATGTGAGAAGGAGGTTGTCCAGAGAGCATTTTGTGCTTCAGTGAAAACAAAAACATCATCTTACAAATGTAAAATATTTCATATTAATTTTATGTTACAAAATTGAGAGTATTACCAAGTGTACTGTACAAATCATCCCATCACATTTAGGGTAATAAAAAAAAGCTGGCAGAAATGTGTAGTAAAAACTACTGTGATGTTTCCAGTATTGTAGAATGTAAGTAACAATGTTTAGATACCAGTCTAATTGAACTAACAAAATCTGCTTTGTACCTTGAAATGTACTGACAGCTACCGTGATGCTACAGGTTTTTATGGATGCTTCTTTTTCAGCCACAACCTATTTATCACACAATTGTGAGTTTACATCTATAAACGTGCAATTGCGATATCTGACCATAAAGTCAACTCAATATAACTCAATGTTGCTTCCATAGGTTTTAAATCACCTGAATGTTTTTAAGATTTTATATCTTTTGTCAATTTCAAATATTTTATATAGTAGTTTATATTTTATGGATTGAGATTTGTGTTTGCCATGTATAGCCTCAATGCTAACATGGCGTAAATAATTTAAGAAACAAACAAATACATGTTTCAATAGGAATCCACACAATGAATCACAGTTCATGATAAGTGGCCTGTTCATAAAATATGGTGAATACTTTTATGAAGATGGTGCACAGCCATGAACACAAAACTCCATCAGAGTAACACACATGTAGCTAAAATAATGAAGTGAACATTAAATAACACAAAATGTAACACAAAAAAACACTAATTTACATAAACTAATAACAAAAAGTGAGATTTTTTTGTATTGTTATTATAGTCATATGTTATGTCACAGGGGCTTCTGGGAATGGCTTTTTACTATTTTTCACTGTAAAACATACGGTATTTAATCATTTTTAACAAGATCACTGCTAACTTGCAGTTCTGCAATGTATATATATATATTTTTTTTACAGTGTTTAAATTAAAAGTTCTATATTTTCTTTGTGGTCGCAAGCTTTTGAAGCCCAGTTTATGTGATGTCTAGATTCATGTTTTTGAAAGAATCTTATTTTGTCGCAATATTATCCTGTTTGACACTGTGAAGCTGCTTTGAAATAAAGTTGATTGATTGATTGATTGATTGATGTTTTTCTCATAATGTTGTGTTACATGCTTCTGCACTTTACATTTTTGTGACACGTGTGACTGACATTCTAGACACTCAAGTGAATAATCTGTAAATAAATTATATGAATATTCATTTTTCTGATGGTCAGGTGTTGGAACGAGTCCCTCAAGTCAGTGGGACTTTTGGGGAAGTACTTTAGTAACCAGCCAGTATGTGCGTCTAACTCCGGATGAGAGGAGCAAACATGGGTCCATCTGGAATACAGTGGTGAGTAAAACTGCACTGTACAGCTAAAAACCTACACCTGGGAATCCCAAACTTGAACATATAAAATATTTATTGAAGTATCCCTTGAGATTTTAATAATTCAGTAATTTAACCACACATTGTGTGTTCACTGTTATCTGATGGTACTACTGATCACATGACATGCAATTAAATTGATTAATTTTGGATTATGCCCATATTTACAAGATGTTATTTAAGTCTCAGGTGTCCGTGAAGTTTCAACTTAATACCTCACAGATCATTTATAAATCCACGCTGTAAATACCCATTTCTGACTGCAGTCAACAACAGGCTATTTTCGTTCATGTGAATTTTAGTTTAAATGCAAATGGACTGCTGCGTGCCGTCCCATCTCCACACAGTTCCTGCCTCAATCAGATTACAAGATGTCTTTATCATCAGTGGTTTTTATCATCTATATTGTGATAACTCTCACGGATAGCATAGTTCTTTCTTCATTAAATTTATTTTTTCCAGCTACATTAGTTTAAACTTCTAATCGATTTTTTGCTGAGTGCACTTTTCTGAAACACACACACAGACAACTGTCAGATGTCAAGTCTTGTGAGTTACTTCACATTTTTGGTTGTTTAAATGGTCAAGTACACACAGTCTTATTCACCATTGTTGTTTGCAAAAACAAAATAGTGGCGTTGTGGAATTAAAGGTGTGGTTCAGTGTTTTTTTTTCTAGGCTAGGTTGTGTTTATGGGGCCCAGTATAACATGTCTTAATACTTTTTTTTCCCCTTTTTTTTAACACCGTTTTTTTCTCATATTTTACTTTTATTCTACACCGCTGTCTCCTTTCCACTCTCCTTTGAACAGCTCGTTTGCTTCCTGCTTCTATGAAGCCCATTCTTTTTCAAAAAACGCAATGGTGTTATACTGGTTAGATGGCCAAATGTAGTTTCATGTATTTTAATTGGCTGAAGTGCCAAGCACAGGTTGTCCGGAAACTCCACAGCCCTTACCATTACTGGCAGAAGTCACACTCTGTGTCCCAATTCGCAAACTATCCATACTAAATAGTACTCAAATAGGATTAGTATGTCCCAAATCGTAGTATGTTGAAAAGAGTATTCGAAAGATACCTGGATAGATCGATGTGCGCACTAACGGCTGATATTGCCCACAACCCATTGAGAGTTGGACAAGGTTTTGATTAAAACTACAAATGTGGAAAAAAGGGTTAAAAAACTACAAACATGACAAATGTGCGAGTCCGTCGGTTAAGTAGAGAGGTTTAGATAAAGGGGTTTGAGTGACCAACTATCAGTATTTAACCTCACAAAAAATATTTATTCAGTGTTGTCCACATTATATTTCAACTGCAGCAGCATTGTGAACTTTTGTAATGACACGTTTGGCCATTAACTTTTAAATGCATCATTATATTTAAACTGCAAACACATGAAGGGAGTCTGCATTAAAGACCCACACATAGCAAATCAACGTGCGGCTACATTTCTCTCCGATATGGTAGGAAATTAAACTGAATGTGGAGGATTTGAACTGTGTGATGAATAACAGAGCAGTTTGAACGGTGACGGGATAGCGACAAGAGTCCGTTAAAGATGACGAAGTAGTATGTCCCGAAGCTTGCATACTTTTCTGCTACACACTCAAAAGTATGTACTTTTTCTTCGCAAGAAGAGTACATACTTTTAGGACTTAGTATAAGTAGGTGAATTGGGACGCAGCAACAGTGTTTATGTTAATAGCAAGGGTTTATGATTGATGTCCCCAACCTGGGAAGAAGCTCGTTGTAGTCCAAACAGGCCGTTTTTGTAGGCAATAATCTGCCGTAATTTTAAAAGGCAATATCTCGGTCTGCATTGAACTTTCATTGCTGTAACTTTGCAGATACTGTTTATGCTCAAGCAGCAACATTACACACTAACTAAAGTTAAAAAACTGAAATCACCTTTTTTACTTAAAGACCACCCCTTTAAGGTGTAGTAATATTTTAATAAGATGCCCTTCCTACATCAGAAGAGGAGCAAAAAACGAGCAGCTCAGATTTTCACGTGATTGCAGAGAAAGGCTTAATTAGAATGTGTCTAAATCCACTTTTGCTTGTTTAATGAAGGAAAAAATGGTCGGCGTACCAGGCATGGTCTAAAAGGGTTGTCCCTAGTCTCTTAATGAGTCATGGGTGCTTTGGTCGTACAATAAACCAATCAGTCTCCAACCCTTTTCAGAGAGGAATCCTTTTTTGTTTATTTTGTTTTCCTGTGTGTGTAATAAGCACAGTGTATGCGCATACACCTACCTATATATACGCATATTACTAATGTGCCTTTTAAACATCAGTGGCGCAGTCGATTTCAGTTCCACAAAATAGCAACGCGCCAACAATGCGCCTGAAAACACCTAGTTTTGAGACCATGGGCAAAAAGATGGCATGAGTGCATTTTCTATTTAAACAACGTGGTACTGGATGTGAAAATGATAACTGTGTTGGGCTGAAACTAGCAAAAAACACTTGCCTTGCCTGCAGTCACATTGAGCCGTGTGTATGATAGGACCCCTCGAGCTGGATGTTTAGAGTCCAGCTCTAAACATTCAATGTTCTATTACATTAAAGATCAAATATGATGGAGCAATAATCTAGACTGGGTCTGCCAGCAATTTGGTTTCACCCTGCAACTCAGTCTGGAAACCTGTACATTAATTTCTACTGCTTCTGTTACACTTTTGTGGGAACCAATCACAGACTGGCTTATCCGCCTGGCGCGCTTTTGGCAGGTTTAACATGATGACAGATAGAGTTACGTTGGGTCGTTGCCCGTTGATCACGCCTCTTGTGGTCGAATTATTTGAAGGACTATCCAATTGACTATCCAACAGAGTTATTCGAACACTTCTTGTGCAGTAGAAAATACAGAGCAGACTCTCCAGACCAATGTTCAATTTTAAATTGAGCTTGGTCTGGTGATGAATTTAAGTTGCAGGACGAAATCAAATTGCCGCAGATCAGGCTTGGTTTACAAAGTCTACTAAAACACAGCATCTTAACAAATGCGAAGCAATGCAATATGAGTAATGTTTATTTTCTGCCTTTTGTAGCCATGCTATTTGAAGGATTGGGAGATGCATGTGCAGTTTAAAGTTCATGGATCGGGGAAGAAGAATCTCCATGGAGATGGCTTTGCCATTTGGTACACGAAGGAGAGACTACATGCTGGTAAGTTTGAAAGCTGTGATACTGTGAAGGAAAATTGCAGGTTCAGGTCCTGTTTTAAGCACTTTCTCTGACCATTTCCATTGTGCACGTCATGATTTTAAATGTAATGAGTATGCTGTCTATTTGTGTGTGTAGTCCATCTGTGATCCATTTGCAAGTCTGCTCTTACTTCCCTGCAGTTGATTGTGTCATGCTTTCATTTAGGCCCAGTCTTTGGAAACCAAGACCATTTTGTAGGCCTGGCTATTTTTGTGGATACCTTCCGTAATGATCTCCAAGGAATGGATGTAAGTGTGCCATACTCATGGGTCCTTCTTTCTCTACAGGCACCGTGTTTGGAAGTAGTGCCAATTTCCATGGGTTGGCCATTTTTATAGACACATACCCTAACGATGAGGCTCCGGATGTGAGTTGAGAGACGTAAAATATTTGTGTTTTTGTACATTCATTTGAATGAAAGCTTTGCTTTTTCATGATCAGAAATTGACTTGAGAATAAAATTCAACTATATCTAGATCCAAACTAGCAAATATGTTTTGAGGCTTTAAGAATACTGGACTT